>NW_020290487.1:0-59247 GCF_003184545.1 Aspergillus heteromorphus CBS 117.55 | reverse complement strand
TTTTATACCTAACCGCCAGGTTATGGTCAGGTTAAGGAAATTTTTATACCTGACCGCGGTATAGCTAAAAACCGGGCGTTAACCGTCTTAACCGTTCTTGGCGCCAAGACCTACCCGCTATACCTTTTTAAGCTCTAGCACGGTTAAGGTATACCCAGGTTAAACGGTTATTAACCTGGCCATCTTCACCGTCGCCTAAAAGTATATAAAAAGAAGCTTTTTAGATTAAAAAAATATAACTGAGAAAGAAATTAGTATCTTCTTTATCACTATTCATCGGAAATAATAAGGAAATCCTAGTTGTGTTGATAAAATTCAGCTTTTTATAAAATTATTGTTCTTACAGCGAGAAACATGTGTAAAGATATATAATTACCGCTCCGTTTTAGCCGTACACCTTAATCATATCATAGAACACTAGAAAAACCATATATTAACTACTAATTAGAATACTGGGAATAAATATACTGCTTCTATTCTACTATTTCCCCTGGGTCAGGCTATCCTCAGGTTCATAGACAAGATGTAGCTCGAAGAGCTACCAACAGGATCAGGAACTGGCAGGCAGTTAAGGAGGTTGCGGACAGTCGGGTTGTTGGGGTAGAGCGGGTCAAACAGGTCAAACAGGTCAAACAGGTCAAACAGGTCGAACGGGTAGAACAGGTAAACAGGGTACACTAGGTCTGCACTGTGATACTACAGCTCTTATAGAAGATCCTGTAAAAGCCTTTTGCAGACCTCTCCTATGAATATCTACTTTCTACCCTAGTCTATTATGCCTTAAGCAGCTCTGTTTAAGAGAAGGGACTATTCTATAACTCTGGGCTCCAGATATGAATTCCTGGTTGCTAGGCCTACTGAAATGAATAAGATACGGCGGGCGCCTCAGCTGCATGTTAAAATATGATAGATCACATTTACGCGAAGTCGTGTCTTGAAGCAAAACAAACTGCCTTTGCAGAGTTTTCTGCTTCTATCTTTCTATATCTATTATTTGCAGAACAGCTTCAGAATCATGAGTCAATTGCAGTCATCTGGTTTATTTTCAGAGAATACTATCGAGCCTTCTTCTTCCGTTTCTCAGACCTTTACAAACCATGATAATGCCCAAACTGAGATAAGCTTCTCAAGTCAGATCTTTCCTCCTCCCCCAAATCTCGAGATTACACGCGTCGCGAAGAATCGGAAGATTGTCCCATATCCAGCTCTCGTCGAGACGTGCGAAGAACTTAAGGCATATCTAGATATTGAAGGTATGTAGCTTCTTAAGACATCTTCGATCGAACTAATACGATTCCAGGTACTACAGGGCATACTGATATTCTTGCTTACTGGAAGTCCCGCCGTGATCAGTTTCCTATTCTCTACCAGATAGCTAGAGATTTCCTCTCGGTCGCAACCAATGGTGTCAGTGTTGAACGTCTTTTCAACAGTTCTCGAGATATCTGCCACTATCGCCGGAGCCGTCTCGATCCTGATATAATTGAAGCAGTTATGCTTCAAATGTGTATCGATTGTTTTACTATAAGTGAGGAGTATCAGGATATGCTTGATGATCTCAATCCAGATTCGATCATCTTTACACCCAAGGAGCAAGAGGAGGATGAGGTGATTACTACCTTCTATATTAGTGAGAATGAGGATATAGATGATCTTGAAGATGACCCAGAGGATGGGTTATTATCAGAATTAGGAGAACTAGCCTTACCTGAGTCTTCGACTATCACACGTACTCAGGTAGAGATAGAGACCCGGCCTTTACAATTCCTACGCCATCATGATCACCGTCCCGGACAGTATAAAGAATAAATATTCTGTATCTTTTCTTATTTCTTCTATACTAGGTTCTGTAAAAGCCTTTTCCAGAGTGTAGTATACCTCTTAAGGCGACCGGTTGAGCAGGTCGAGCAGTAGGCTATATCTAAAGAATATTACTATGTCTATACTGTAATTAAATATATATTACACTTTGTATATTATCTATGTAAGAAGGATGTATATATTACGAATTAACCTGCGGTTATTAACCTACCTGCTATACCTGACCTTCCTGACCGGCAGGTATAAACGGTTATAGTGACGGTTGTACCTTAACCTGACCTTAACCGTACGGTTAAAAATTTTTTATACCTTAACCTGACCGCCAGGTTATGGCCAGGTTAAGGTTAAGGTATAACGGTCAGGTTAAGCCACTCTAAGAGCTATAGAATAATATTTCTTATTAAAAAAAATAAAAAAAAGATTTTTATTATATATATTAATTTAATATATATTAATATAAGATTAAAAAGATTAACTACTAAATATATAACAATAATTAATAACTTATTTATTTATTAAATTAATAAGAAATAAATTATTATTACTTAGAGTTTTACTAAAACAGAGTATATTATTATTATTAAGATAATTAAATAAGTAATCTAATTAGAGTGGCTTAACCTGATCATTATATCTTAACCTTAACCTGGCCATAATCTAATAATCAGATTAAGATATAAAAAATTTTTAATTATATAATTAAGATTAGATTAAGATATAACTATTACTATAATTATTTATATTTATTAATTAAAAAGATTAGATATAGCAGATAGATTAATAACTATAGATTAATTTATAATATATATATTCTTTTTATATAAATAATATATAAAGTATAATATATATTTAATTATAATATAAATATAATAATATTCTTTAGATATAGCTTACTGCTTGATCTGCTTAATTAATTTTTTTAAAAAATATATTATACTCTGAAAAAGACTTTTATAAAATTTAATATAAAAAAAATAAGAAAAAATATAGAATATTTATTTTTTATATTATTTAGAATAATAATTATAATAGTATAGAAATTATAAAGACCAGATCTTTATCTTTATTTAAGTATATATAATAATTAAAGACTTAAATAAGACTAGTTCTTTTAATTTTAATAATAATCTATTCTCTAGATTATTTTTAAAATTATTTATATTTTTATTTTTTTTAATATAAAAAATAATAATTATTTTATTCTTCTCTTACTTTTTAAATATAAAAATAATTAAATCTAAATTATAATTATTAAATATATTCTAATACTTCTTATTTATAATAAAATAATTAATATATATTTAAAATATAACTACTTTAATTATATTAGAATTAAGACAGCTCTAGTAATAATAATAGATATCTTAAGAATTATTAAAAAAATATTTAATATTAATATTATTAATTATAACCGAGAGAAAATCTCTAGCTATCTAATAAAAAATAAAAAATTAATTATAACAAAACTTTTAATAAATAAGAATATTAATATATTTTATAATATCTAAAATTATATTAGTTTAATTAAAGATATTTTAAGAAGCTATATATCTTTAATATCTAGATATATTTTAAGTTTTTTATATATTTTAATAAGAGCTGGATATAAGATAATCTTTTAATTCTTTATAATATATATAATCTTGAGATTTAAGAAAGAAGAAAAGATTTGACTTAAAAAACTTATTTTAGTTTAAATATTATTATAATTTATAAAAATCTGAGAAATAGAAAAAGAAGACTTGATAATATTCTTTAAAAATAAATTAAATAATTATAATTAATTTATAATTCTAAAGCTATTCTGTAAATAATAAATATAAAAAAATAAAAATAAAAAACTTTGTAAAAACAGTTTATTTTATTTTAAGATATAATTTTATATAAATATAATTTATTATATTTTAATATACAGCTCAGATATCTATTATATTTTATTTATTTTAATAAATCTAATAATTAGAAATTTATATCTAAAGTCTAAAATTATAAAATAATCTCTTTTTTTAAATAAAGCTGCTTAAGATATAATAAACTAAAATAAAAAATAAATATTTATAAAAAAAATTTATAAAAAATTTTTATAGAATCTTTTATAAAAATTATAATATTATAATATAGATCTAGTATATTCTATTTATTTATTTTATTTATTTAATTTATTTAATTTATTTAATCTATTTAATTTATTTAATCTATTTTATTCTAATAATTCAACTATTTATAATCTTCTTAATTATTTATTAATTTCTAATTTTATTAATAGCTCTTTAAGCTATATTTTATTTATAAATCTAAGAATAATCTAATTCAGAAGAAATAATAAAATAAAAATAATATATTTATTTTTAATATTCTAATTAATAATTAATATATAATTTTTCTAATATTTTATAATATAATTAAAATATATAGCTGAAATAGAGCAGTAATTATATATTTTTATATATATTTTTTATTATAAAAATAATAATTTTATAAAAAGCTAAATTTTATTAATATAACTAAATTTTTTTTATTATTTTTAATAAATAATAATAAAACAAATACTAATTTTTTTTTAATTATATTTTTTTAATCTAAAAAGCTTCTTTTTATATATTTTTAAATAATAATAAAAATAGTCAGATTAATAACTATTTAATCTAAGTATATTTTAATTATATTAAAGCTTAAAAAAATATAGTAAATAAATCTTAATATTAAGAATAATTAAGATAATTAATTATCTAATTTTTAGCTATACTACAGTCAGATATAAAAATTTTCTTAATCTAATTATAATCTAGCAGTTAGATATAAAAATTCTAATTAACCTGACCTGACCTGGCTGTTAGCCACTCTAAATCTAATATAGATATTTTTATATATAATTAAAAAGAATATTATATATTAAGATATTTTGATTATATTATATAAAAATAATCAGAATATTATTAAGATTATAGAAAATTTAATAAATTATTAATAAATAAAATATATATTTATCTAATATTATATTATTTATAATTATATTATAAATAAAAAGATTTAAATTATTTATCTATTTATAAAGAATATAATAGCAGATAAATTAATTAAAATATTTATATAAATTAATTAGATATATTTTATTAAAAATTTAAAACTTAACTAGATAAGCAGAAGAATCAGCTCTAATATATTAATATATTTAAATTATTTTAGATATTTAATATATCTTTAATTTATACTTATTTTAATTATTTTAATTTTAAAAAATTAATTATATTTTAAATAAAGAAGAGTAATATAATATAATTAAATTTATAAATAAAAGATTATTCTATTCTAATTTATTAAAAATAAAATATAATTATTCTATTCCAGCTAAATAAGTATATAAATAAATAAATTCTTAAAAAGAATCTATTAATAAATATTAGATAAAAATCTCTAAGTACTCAGAATATTAATATTATAATACTTAGAAGTATTTATTCTATCTATTACTAGCATCCTGCATCTGCGCCTTAGGCTGTGTACAAGTGAAGCATCCGGAAGCCCCTACACCCCTGAGGATCCACTTCACTTATTAAGCAGATTAGTCAGTTGTAAATATTTTTCAAATGACTCTATAGTTGATTACTAGGGGCGGGCCGCTATACCCGATTTTGAATTGAAATGTTAATGATAAATGACCGTTGCAGAAGGTCTCTAATAGATAATGACTTTAGGTAGCTAAGTAAGACACCATTATTGTTTGGACGACGAGTTGGATGAGCTGCATGGTTCCACTTTCAGCTGCTGTTGGCGCATGGAGAATTCCCCAGCAGCAGAATCTTCAGTAAGCTCTTGGGCTCTTTATGTACCTCCATCCAACCCCCAGCTTCGACAGCGATAATCTTGCCGTCGATACAAACTCGCCTCCATCTCTCTTCCTCCTCACAGAACTCAATTCGAAAGCCTTCAATCTGGTCGTAAAACACGCTTTCGTCCTTCACGTGTTGTCCCCCTTTATACGCAGAACTCATAACTTCCAGTACTCTTGTTGGCGACATTGGTCCAAAGTGAATTATCCACAGCCCCCCATCCAAAGGCTTAGATAGAGGGGAGATCATGAAGTCCTTCTCAAGGCTTGATACAAGGGTTGCCAGGACATACATGTGCTCCTTGCGCCCCAGGATCTCCTCACGTCTGTTCTTGGCTTGATTGTCCCATTTGAAGAGAGTGACGGCCCCCAGAAATTTGTGGGTTTCAGCGCCGTTTGAAGGGAAAAGTATTTCCTTTGCGGCTAGCTTGAATCTATCGGCCCCAAATTTGCGATATTCGATGGTATCACTGTCGGCAACCAATGCAGCATGCACACCCCAGCTCGCAACAACACCACCGTAGATCTTGTGGTGGCCTTCAGCTCCTAAGATGTGTGCAATGGATGCTCTTCCACGGCCTTCATCTGTGATGTATCTTGCGCCTGGGGAGAAGTTTGCCGCAAAAGTAGGTATATCTGCTGAGACACCTTGCAATAAAGCCACCAACCCCTTTGCTGGGTACGCTAGCGACCCTAAGGAATTTGCCATAGCATTTCCTGTTCCTGTTGGAATGAGAGCAATGGTTGGAGGAATTATAGTTGTTTTAACAGTACTGTGGAAGGCATCTATGATGTCAGTTAAGCCCCCGTCACCCGACAAGAGAATGATTGTCTGTGGAAGCTTTTCCCCGGCACGCGGGATGAACCTTGCATGACATAGTTCCGTGATTGTTTGCGTTGATTTGGTCTCGTGAAGCTCATATCCTGTGACACCGATATGTGACAGAAGTGGCTGTAGGATATTGCTATAAAAGCTCTGTCCTGTTCCTGTTCCGGATACAGTTGATATAACAATATCTATGCTCCTTGCTTCGGAGCCGGGAGCACAAAGATGATGGGGCATGTGTGTCCACAAGTAATGTGACAAGGACGAGGGTACCGTAGCTAGCTGAACACTGCCGAGCAACGTGCAGGGGCTCCTGGGATCAAAATCCTCATTTCCATCAACTTGAAGGAATAGCAGAATATACACGGTTCCTTCGTACTTTTCCTTGGGTATGATACAAATTATGCTGCCAAGGGCAATGGTAAATTCTTTCTGAGGCTGCTCAGATCTACATCGTAGACTGTCGCCTGAGATAACGTAATTGAAGCACTCGTCATCGGTAGCATCAGCATCCAGGGTGGAAGCCATAGAAATAAAAGTCCTCCCGAGATCTTCGTGGGAATTTGAGACGAAGAAAACTTTGGGGGTGGTATGTTAAAAGACATGCTGTTATCTACCTACCACCTACCTACCTACCTGGCAGTACTTTCGTACTAGTGAAGCGCGCGGTAATTGTTAGCGGGGTAATAGGTACCTTAGTACTACACAGTACAGAGTAACCGACCCCTACACAGCTTACTGCTCTGAGATTATCTATAAAGTAATTCTAATATCTTAAAAGAGTTAATATATTAATATTATCTTTTTTAAAAAGTTATTTATTTTATTAAGTTATATCTTTTAAAATTATTATATTATTTATTAATTATTATAAAATTAAGAATTAAATCTAGCAGATTATTTATATATTAAAATATATTTATAAATCTAATATTATATAATTTATATAAAAATATAAGATATTAATATTTAGATTTTATATTAAATTATAAAAGAGAATTTCTTATAATAATTAAAAATATTTTTATTAAAAATTAAATAAAGTCTAGAGTGGTTAACAGCCAGGATAGATTAATAAAAATAGTTAAGAAATTTAGATAATAGTTAAAATATTTTATAAGAATTAAAATAAATATATAATAATTATTTAATTAATAACTAGATAATTATATAATTAATTCTTAAATTATATAATATACAGATATTATTATAAAATATTTAATAATTAAAAATTATTATATAAAATAAGTCTATAATTAATTAATTATATATTAAATATAAATTAGCTATATTAAATAATGATTAAAATATAATTTATAAATAAATATTAGATTATCTTTAAATATAATTTTAGAACTTGTATTTTATAATTTATTTAGATCTAAATATACTTTTTAAGAGATTGATTTTTAATCTGTATTTTAATTATTAACCACTCTAATAAAGTCTAGAAACTTGTTTTATTATACTATATGTAATTTTTTAATAAATAATTTATTTTAGTTTAATTAAAAATAATTATTTTAATTATAAATAATATACTTAAGAAACTTTATATAAATCAGTTAGGGGAATGATTAAATTAAGCTAATCCAATGATTGACTGTTGATACAGAAGAAATTAATAAAAAAGAAAAAAAATATTTAAGTTATATTTTTTTATCTCTTCTTATACAGTACTATTTCTTATTTTATTTAATTATTTATTTAATTATTTATTTAATTATTTATTTAATTATTTATTTAATTATAGCATATCGAACAAAGTATTTATATAAATATTATTAAATCTTTAAAATTTAAAGAATTTATATAAAAATCTTATAATAACATTCTTCTTTTTATTTTATATATATTTATTCTGTTTTTAAATAACTTCAAGATTTCTGATTTATATATTGTTTTTATTATATAAAAAATTTACTCTTTATATAAATAATAATTTCTTAATTTTTTTATTATTTCTAAATATAGTTCTGCAAATAATCTAATATTTTTATATTAATTTTTTATTAATTTTCTTTTTATTTTTTTTTATATATTAATATAACTTCTTTCTGATTTTTATAATTATAATTAAAAAAGTCAAGCCTAAAAATATCTTTTTTATAATATTTATTTAGTTTTTATATAATTCTATTAAATCTGCTTAGACTAATCTATATATTAATAAGCTTATTATATTTATTTACAAGTTTTCTCAAGAAAAGAGTAAATATATTATTATATATTTTATAACTTAAGAAAACAAGATCTTTTATTAATTATATTATATTAATCTATAAAAAAATATAAAACTTTTTTTAATATAAATTTATTATTTATACTGATTTATTATTTATTATGTAAATAAATATTTATTTTTAAGTCTTATATAAATATTATTAATATATATTATAATTCTTTTCTTATTAGCTAAGAACTATCTATTTTTTATATATAAATATTATTCTTATTATTTTCTATAATCTGCTGCAGTTTATTTTATATATTAATAATATTTATTTTATCTTCTTCAAAAATATGAAATTATTTAAATACTAAGATAGATATTACTCTGAATATAAATAAAAAAATTTTAAAATTTATTATATATATATATTAATAAAAATAAAATAAGATATTAATCTACAAGCACTGTATTGCTTTTTTATATTATTATTAAAAAATTAAAAAATTAAATAAATTAAATAAATTAAATAAAGAAATTTTTCTACTTTTTTTTTGTTATTATCTTTTTATCTTTTTCTATAAGAGATAAATTTTTATTAGTTAGAAAATATTATTAGTTAGTTATTTAAAAAGGTTTTATTAATTAAATAATATTATTAGTCAGTTATCTGAAAATCTAGAGGTTATTTTGAAGTTTTAATTGATTATTAAGAGTTTTAGTTTCTTATAAAGTAGAGACTAATTGTTAAGTTATATAAATATATTTAGTCTATTTAATCTTATATTAGAATTATATTTTATAATTTTTTATATATCTCTTATTCTGAATCTTTTCTATTATAAATTCTTTTTATTATTAATTATTAATTCTGATAATTATACATTATCTGATTTTTAAAATAGTAATAAATTTAATAATATAAAATAAAAATATAAGGGCTTGATTGTATGAGATACTATAAAGAAGATATATCTATCACAAAGTTAAGATAGATATAATATTACTTAAAATATTGTTGCTGATTTGCTAGCTAAATTTCTTATTAATAAAAAGTACTTATTAATAAAATACTTTTTATTAATAAGAAATTTTATATAAAGCTTTTTATAGAAAAGAAAATATATGTTAAAATTCTTTCTAAAAAAATTTAAAATCTAAAAAATAAGTTTAGAATTATATAATTAAATATTAAATAAAAAATAATATTATTAATATAAATAATAATATTTTATATTATTATAGAGTTTTTAGTTAGATTTATAATTAAGCTTTTATTATTTAATATTTTTATATATTAAATAATTCTTAATTCTTAAAAGATTATCTCTTAATAATAATTAATTTATAATATTAAAAAAATAATTAGATTAAGCTAATCTAATAATTAATTATTAATATAAAAGAAATTAATAAAAAAAATATTTAAATTATATTTCTTTATTTTTTTTATATAGTGCTATCTCTTACTTTATTTAATTATTTATTTAATCACAGTATATCAAACAGAGTATTTATACAGATATTGCCAAGCCTTTGGGATTTAGAGGATTTGTATGAGAACCCTATAACAAACTTGTCTCTATTTAAGTTAAGATATTTAAATATTAGATTATATAATATAGATTTTATCTAATAAAATTAGTTTTTTATAATTTTAAAATAATTATTTAAAAAATATCAGAAACAAAATCTATATTTTATTTAATAATTTTAAAATAATTTAAAACTATTATTAATTATTTTTTTTATTTAAAAATTTTAATACAGATTATAAACACTGTATAAATATATTAATTAAGAAATATATAATTATATAATATAAATATATTTTGTTAAAAATTTAAAATAAATTTCAAATTAATATACAGTTATAGTTCTTACTTAATTTAATTAAAAAAGATTTTTAAATATTATTTATAAATAAATAAAGTTACTAGTAGTAATAGTTTTATTTAAATTAATTAATTTAAAAAAATATAATATTATTAAAAAAGTTTTTTATATATAAAATAAAAAAAGATTAGAATTAAATTATATTAATATATATTAAATTAAGAATTAACTATATAATAAGTCTAAATATTTAAAAAATTAAAATAATTATTAAGCTTTATTTTTATACAAGAAATATCTAGTTTTATTAAATTTTAAAGAATTAATAATTATTTAAAAAATTATATTTATTATCTAATTATATTAATATATTAACTCTGTTAAGATATTAATTAGGATTACTCTACAGACAATCTCGGAGCAGTAAGCCGTGTAGGGGTCGGTTATGCACTAAATACCTGCCCAAAGGGAGCTTTTAACAGGCTTCACCCCTTTTGAGCGGATATTATACCGGATACAGTATACCCTTGAAGTACCTTACTCTGTAACTGCTATGAAGTCGCTATTATAAAACTTTTAAAGCACCCTGCCATTTCTGCATATCTCTACAAGAAAAAAAAGCAGGTGCCTACGATACAAAATGTAACTGGAAAACAACTATCATTAATTAGGAGCTGTCTATGATTTGCATGCCCTTCATGGGCTTGGCCCATGTTTATCACTTAGGTTCACTGCAATAAATGTCTTCGGGAGCTTGACCCTAAACATTGATTGATATCTCAGCTGTATTTCGATGAATATGGTAGAGGAAAGATTGCTTACGTGTCAAATCTTGCTTTGAGAGTCTCAATAACTTCTTTCCAATCCTGATGAGCAGTCAAGCTCCTTCTTGGGGCGCAGCCGATTGCATGTCTGGAATCAAGCTGCACATCTAGAGGATCAAAAGCATGACATCCCGGACTGATCGAGATCCGAATTGAATATGAATTGGTCGATGATTCACAATCCTTAGCTTCATAAAGTTCGAAGCAAATCTGGGATAGGTAGTCCAACTCGGGGATGGCGGTTCTGGCAATCTTGGTCTGAATACCTCCTTCAAGAATGCAGTTCAGGAGAGTGTAGATATGGGATTCTTTAGTAAAATAGAAGAATGATTTCGCGTCTGGCGACGCCTGAACCTCTTCCAAGTCCCTCACTATTCCCTGAAGAAGCGGCAAGGAGGTCAGGAGGCCAATTTCTAACTTCTCTGTGTCTGTGATTCCGTACTCTTGAGGAGTTACGTAATCAAAGAGTACCTTGGCTAACTTGTATAGCTCTCTCAGCTTGGAAAGTCTTCCATCCACCTTGGCTTTCGTTGAGCTAGAGCCAGGATACAGTTTGAAATAGTGGTCATAACTGTCATCGAGTGCCCGGAAATGTGGCATTAATTCAAATGCGCGCATACGCCTTTTCCATCCAATTCGATGCGTAAAGAGAGATCCCTCTGTTTGTTCATCATGTTTGTCGTAGGTCATCCCGTCATTGTTGGATCTAGAATCATCCATAGAATCGTCTCTTTTAGGTGTTTTCGAAATAGGGCCGAACTTTTCATCTTCACTCTCATCACTATCAGGTGGCATGAATACCCATTCCAAGAATTGCCGATTGTGAAGTGCATCAAATTTCATGCTGTCGTACAGCTCGGACAATTTACTGGGATCGACCTTTTCAGTATCACAGAATTCGGCGAAAAGTTTCTCCCACCTCTCTTTGAATAAGATAGGATCCTCGCCAGTACACCAGCGTCCTTGTATTGAAGCGAAAGCCTGACTCTCGATGTTCACCTCAGACTGAGATGAGCTTATGTTTTTGTCGTCTATGTCACCTGTTCCTAGTGGTCGGCACGATGATTCTTCAAGACTTCGGAAATTATGCCTCATGACATCCCGATGGAATTTCATCAGCTCAACAACAGTAGCAAGTACGATTGACGGTTCTGGAATATTGTCTTTTGGCCAAGTGAACTGTGAAGGCGCCGATCCTTCGCGCAGAAGAAGCTTTAGCTTCTTCTTGACCTTATCCATGAGATCCTTTGCAGCATTCGAGTCATCTAAAAGATCTTTCCGTATTTGTATAAAGTTTTCTGGGAGCTCCTTCTGGTCAAGAAAAGAAGAAGCCCAAATTTGGGCTACGCCTTCTGGTTAGATGGAACCCAGAAGAACCAGAGTGGTGACTTACCACTTGTGCTCACTCGTCGCTCAGAGCTTGTGAAGATGCGGACATTATTCAGCGCCTCTTTGTTCATTAATTTCAGGTCATCACGCATATTAAGCCCCAAATCCTGTGATTGGTAGCGCGCTGCATGAGTTGGTTCACCCCCCCACTTGATTACAAGTTGAAGTTTGTCCAAGATTAGGTCGTTTTCTGCAGCAGAGAACCTCGAGAACGTTGCGCCGGATATCGAGTCACTTCTCGTCTGTGGCCTGCTTGAACAATCGTTTTCCGAGGGACACTGGGGATTAACAGATACTGAATGGTCCTCCTGATGGCCTTTAGCAAGTGATGTTGTCGGGACAATTGGTGGTGTTTGCCCTCGCAATTCTTCTGGTTTCCGTTTTCGAAACATCGGTTTGATTTGAACCTTCGTCCCTGGCCAGCCGCCTTTCTTCTTGAGGGACGTACGGAGCAATTTCAGCTTGTCCATATCTTCAAGATTTTGTACCATTGCAACCTTGACAGCATCTGAGACACTTGCAAGTGCAGCTTCACCTTTAATGACGACTTCTTCTTGGTGTCCTTTCAGTAAGTCGATGAAAGGCTGGCTATGAAATGTAAATTTAAATTTCTGCTTTGGTGTGCGGTCGGCATGCCTGATGACTGCCACCATTCCTTTGAGTTTCCATGAGTGCTTAGAGGCTGGCGGCGGCGCCCCCTCAGTAGGTAAGTCCATAGGAGTAGAGGATTTGAGATTGTGCGTGGCGTAGATCCTCGAAGACGAATTCTTTTCTATACCATCTGGATCTACATTGCTGCTTCCATTATCGGCTTTTTCACCAGGCGGCGAGGTTATTGATCTCGTGACAATGGATTCCGACGAACCTGTGTCAGGGCTTTTGAAGCCAGCTTGGTTCCCATAGAGCTTTGATGCACTGGGGGATTTCAACAAAGTTTTCAGTGTCTGCCTGTGGGAGACAGAACTCCTCCACGAATAAGCTGGATCCGTATAAACGGCGTCAGAGGGCTCCAAGACCCCTAAACCTTTGCACTTCTCATTCAAGAAGGTTTCTCTCAGGATGTTTGCACATCTGTCGTAATAGTCATTGTTATCTTTGACAAAACTCCAGCCGTTTACATCAATGACATAGCTTTTGTCTCCCACGCGGAGCATATCAAATCCACAAATTCTCTGGCCAAATCCATTCGATATCCTTGAAGCAATGGCTGCCTCCTCTCTGCTCAGTTTAGTGATGTACCTCAGCTCCTTGCCGTGAGTATTGCGGCGAACAAGTCCGTCAACCACAGGAGACTTGCGTGTCTCAGCATGACAAAAGTCCGGCCCAACGGTATAAGCCTTGACATCCTCAGAATTGTCGACCCTCAGGAACCGCTCATATATATAGCTTGTGCCTTTCTCTGTCACTGATCTGGGAACAGCGAGCTCGGGGTCGTATTCGGAGCTTTTGTTCCCGACCTTTCGGAAAAGTCTCCTGCCACCACCACTGTAATGCTGGTCGTTGGGGAAATAGATATGGATGTTGTGGTCTTCACCGTTTACCGGCTTTTCGACAAAAGGTTTCTTGAAAACCTTGCCATCAACGATTAGAGAATCGCCATCATCAGACATCCTCACGTTCATTGTTCTGGAGGCCCCGCCTCCAGTACCGTCACTTGGGCCCTCAAGTTTAACCCCAGTCATATTATATACATGCTCGGCAATTTCGGGTGACTCCAGCGTAGGTCCACCATCGCGGTTAACCTCCAGTCTCTTGGGCGTTGGGACATTCATCTGATCTAAAATCTTCAAACAGAGTCGCCGGTCCCATAATACCTTTTGCATTGGTAAGTCGTTAACACAGAATGGTTTCCGAAGCTTCGCATATGCGATGGCTTTATCCAACGGAAAGCCATCGGAAAAGAATGCGATCAGGAATTCACACACGGGCCAATTCTCTACTGCTTCGTCAAGAATCACTTTGTCACCAAAGACAATTACTTCAAAACCACCTTTGGACTGAAGGCGTGTCAAAATATTCTGGCTGGGTTTGCTGCGAGCTTTAACATCCAAAGCACAGACGCCAATCCTCCCTAGCCTCGGTAATTCAGAGACTTCAGCTTCACTGACAGAGCTTGCTGCTGTGCTCCCACTGAGTCGTCTAGGTGCTCGGCTGGACGACCGTGTGGAAGAGGCCTGGCCAGCATTGCAATTATCCGAAAGTACATCAGGTTTGTATGACTTGACCTGATGGGCGTGTACCCCACTCGGTTGATCTTTTGAAGACCCCGATGTCGTGGGATCATGTTGTAAGCTGAGAGCGCCCTTGTCTGTCTGATCGGATTCAACGCTTGATACTGAATTTGGCGAGTCTATCTTTGCCTCTGAAATAGAATAAATCGGATCCATTGATGACATGCCTCTTTGTTGTAAACAAGAGAAGAGAAAATAAAGGTGGTGAACAAAACGATCTAGAGTTGTTGGGGGGAACTTCTGTGCGGAGGTTCTGGCCGGCGATGGAAAGAATTCACAGGTTCACGGGTGACAAAGCATTATCAATGATGTAACTATACTGACCATTACACAGTTGTCTGTTTGGTGGCATTTTCTCACAATGAGGCCACAGTACATTTACCATGTAATTTCTCTATAACTATGTTTCTTATTCACCGGATTTATACAAGAACATGGCTTACAAAAGTTAAAGCTACCTAGTACCTACTAGGTCTTACTTATTATTGATACCATACTTATATACTTTACTTAGCTGTGTGCATATACATCTGTATACAAGAACAGGCACCTCATTTAATCTTGGAAATAAGTGCGGGGCCTCCACTCTAATTAACTGGTTACAAGTGATAAGCTGTGACTTATGCTTGAATTATCTTCCTGCAAATGATAATAACCAATGAACAATATAGCTTTGCTCTGTACATACTTACTTAGAAATGTATTTAAAAATGTTTTATACAGAATAACTGACCCCTATATAGTTTACTACTCTGAGATTATTTATAGAATAATCCTAATATCTTAACAAAGTTAAGATATTAATATAATTAGATAAGAGATATAATTCTTTAAAATAATTATTAATTTTTAAAATTTTACTAAAACTAGATATTTCTTATATAAAAATAAGATTTAATAATTACTCTAATTTTCTAGATATCTGAATTTATTATATAATAAATTTATAATTGAATATATTCTAATATAATTTAATTATACTCTTTTTTTATCTTATATATAAATAAGTTTTTTTTAATATTATTATAATTTTTGAAATTAATAGAGTGGCTAACAGCCAGATCAGGTCAGGTTAATTAGAATTTTTATATCTAATCACCAGATTATAATTAGATTAAGAAAATTTTTATATCTAATTATAATATAACTAAAAATCAAATAATTAATTATTTTAATTATTCTTAATATTAAGATTTATTTATTATATCTTTTTAAGCTCTAGTATAATTAAGAATTTAAGATATATTTAGATTAAAGAATTATTAATTTAATTATCTTTATTATTATTTAAAAATATATAAAAAGAAGCTTTTTAGATTAAAAAAATATAATTAAAAAAAATTAATATTTTTTTATTATTATTTATTAGAAATAATAAGAAAATTCTAATTATATTAATAAAATTCAGCTTTTTAGAAAATTATTATTCTTATAATAAAAAATTTATATAAAAATATATAATTATTATTTTATTTTAGCTATATATCTTAATTATATTATATAAAATATTAGAAAAGCTATATATTAATTATTAATTAGAATATTAAAAATAAATATATTATTTTTATTCTATTATTTTTTTTAAATTAAATTATTTTTAAATTTATAGATAAGATATAGCTCAAAGAGCTATTAATAAAATTAAAAAAAGATAGATAATTAAGAAGATTATAAATAATTAGATTATTAAAATAAAGCAGATTAAATAGATTAAATAAATTAAATAAATTAAACAGATAAAATAAAGAAATAAAATAAATAAAATATATTAAATCTATATTATAATATTATAATTCTTATAGAAAATTTTATAAAAATCTTTTATAAATCTTTTTTATAAATATCTACTTTCTATTCTAGTCTATTATATCTTAAATAATTTTATTTAAAAAAAACTATTCTATAACTCTGGGCTTTAGATATAAATTTCTATTTATTAAATTTATTAAAATAAATAAGATATAGCGGGTGTTTTAGCTATATATTAAAATATAATAAATTATATTTATATAAAGTTATATTTTAAAATAAAATAAACTATTTTTATAGAGTTTTTTATTTTTATTTTTTTATATTTATTATTTATAGAACAGCTAGAGTGGCTAACAGCCAGGTCAGACCAGGTTAATTAGAATTTTTATATCTAACTGCCAGATTATAATTAGATTAAGAAAATTTTTATATCTGATTATAATATAATTAAAAACTAGATAATTAATTATTTTAATTATTCTTAATATTAAGATTTATCTATTATATTTTTTTAAGCTTTAGTATAATTAAGATATATTTAAATTAAATAATTATTAATCTAGCTATCTTTATTATTATTTAAAAGTATATAAAAAAAACTTTTGAAATTAAAAAAATATAATACAAAAAGAAATTAATATCTTTTTTATTATTATTTATTAAAAGTAATAAGAAAGTTCTAGTTATATTAATAAAATTCAGCTTTTTATAAAATTATTATTCTTATAATAAAAAATATATATAAAAATATATAATTATTACTCTATTTTAATTATATATTTTGATTATATTATAAAATACTAGAAAAATTATATATTAAATTATTAATTAAAATACTAAAAATAAATATATTATTTTTATTTTATTATTCTTTCTGAATCAGACTATTCTTAGATTTAGAAATAAGATATAGCTCGAAGAGCTATTAATAAAATTAGAAATAAATTATAAATTATATATAGAATAATTGGAAACAATAGTTAGATTATTAGAATAGAGCAGATTAAACAGATTAAATAGATTAAATAAATTAAATAAATAAAATAAATAAATAAAATAGATAGAATATACTAAATCTATATTATAATATTATAGTCTTTATAAAAGATTTTATAAAAACTATTTATAAATTTTTTTTATAAAGATTTATTTTCTATTTTAATTTATTATATCTTAAATAATTTTATTTAAAAAAAACTATTCTATAACTCTGGGCTCTAGATATAAATTCTTATTTATTAAATCTATTAAAATAAATAAAATATAGCAGATATATTAATTATATATTAAAATATAATAAATTATATTTATATAAAATTATATTTTAAAATAAAATAAACTATCTTTGCAGAGTTTTTTATTTTTATTTTTTTTAATTAAAAACTTAGAAACTAGTTCTATAAGTTATTATCTTTATAAAAATTATAAAAAGAAATTATTATTAATTATATCTAAATAAATAATTAATCAGATACTAAGTAAAGAACTATTATAAATATTTATTTATTTTTTTAAAATAAATTTTTTTAATTATTATTTTTCTTTAGATTTTTATAATTTATAATAAACAGGATTTTTTAAAATTAAGTTCTATACTTTATAATCGCCTGTTATTTATTATTTTAAATTATTAAATATATTTAATTTAAATAGATTATTCTTTATTAGATAATTAGAGATTTTTTCTTGATTATAATTAATAATATTAATATTAAATATTTTTTAATAATTTTTAAAATATTTATTATTATTATTAAAGCTGTCTTTATTCTGATATAATTAAAGACTAAGGTAATTATACTTTAAATATATATTAATTATTTTATTATAAATAAGAAATATTAGAATTTATTTAATAATCTTAATTTAGATTTAATTATTTTTATACTTAAAAAATAAGAGAAGAATAAAATAATTACTATCTTTTATATTAATAAGAATAAAAATATAAATAATCTTAAAGATAATTCAGAGAATAAATTATTATTAAAATTAAAAAAATTAGTCTTATATAAGTTTTTAATTATTATATATATTTAAATAAAAATAAAGATTTAGTTTTTATAATTTTTATATTATTATAATTATTATCTTAAATAATATAAAAAATAAATATTTTATATTTTTTTTTATTTCTTTTATATTAGATTCTGTAAAAGTCTTTTTTAGAATATAATATATTTTTTAAAATAACTGATTAAGAAGATTAAGCAGTAGATTATATTTAAAGAATATTATTATATTTATATTATAATTAAATATATATTATATTTTATATATTATTTATATAAGAAGAATATATATATTATAAATTAATCTATAATTATTAATTTATCTGTTATATCTGATTTTTCTGATTATTAGATATAAATAATTATAATAATAATTATATTTTAATCTAATCTGAATTATATAATTAAAAATCTTTTATATCTTAATCTGACTGTTAGATTATGGCCAGATTAAGGTTAAGATATAATGATCAGGTTAAGCCACTCTAAGAACAGCTTCAGAATTATAAATTAATTATAATTATTTAATTTATTTTTAAAGAATATTATCAAGTCTTTTTTTTATTTCTCAGATCTTTATAAATTATAATAATATTTAAATTAAAATAAATTTTTTAAGTTAGATTTTTTCTTCTTTTTTAAATCTTAAGATTATATATATTATAAAGAATTAAAAGATTATTTTATATTTAGCTTTTTAAAAAAAGCTTTTTATTTTCTAAAATTAATAATAGAAGATAATCTTTTCTAAAAATTATATATAAACTTAAAAATCACTATTTTATTTTAATTAGAAAAAGTTATTAATAATATAAAACAGCTTTTAAAAAAATATATTATTTTTTAAAATCTTTTATATTTATTATATTATATATTTTTATATTTTATAATATTTAAAAATTAAAAACTCAGAAACTAGCTCTATAAATTATTATTTTTATAAGAATTATAAAAAGAAATTATTATTAATTATATCTAAAAAAATAATTAATTAGATACTAAGTAAAGAGTTATTATAGATATTTATTTATTTTTTTAAAATAAATTTTTTCTAATTATTATTCTTTTTAAATTTTTATAATTTATAATAAACAGAATCTTTAGAATTAAAGTCTATATTTTATAATTATCTATTATCTATTATTTTAAATTATTAAATATATTTAATTTAAATAAATAATTAGTTTTACTGCTTTATTTTTTTACTAAAAATCAAGTTTTTTTAATTAAATATAAATTAAAAAATATTTTATAAAATTATTTAAAAAAAATATATACACAGCTGCTATTAAAATTTCTAAATATTAAATAAATATTAATTATAATAAACTATTAGATTAGTTCTAATTAGAAAGTATTTTTTATTTTAATTAAATATTTTTTAATAGAAAATATAAATTATTATAAGATTATACTAGACTTTTAATTAATATCTAAATCTTATATTAATAAGAATCTAACTATAATTATTCTATTAATTTCATATAAATATAATCTTGTCTGTTAATTATTAGATATAATAATTAATAATATTAGTAATAATAATATAATATTTAATATAATCTTAGCTAAATTTTAAACTTAATTTAATTAGAATATTTAGTTTTATAATACTCTAATTAATTTTAATTTTTTAAAGATTATTTAAAATTAATATTATATTTAGAGTGGCTAACAGCCAGGTCAGATCAGGTTAATTAGAATTTTTATATCTAACTGCCAGATTATAATTAGATTAAGAAAATTTTTATATCTGATTATAATATAACTAAAAATTAAGTAATTAATTATTTTAATTACTTTTAATATTAAGATTTATTTATTTTATTTTTTTTGCTTTAGTATAATTAAAATATATCTAGATTAAATAATTATTAATCTGGCTATTTTTACTATTATCTAAAAATATATAAAAAGAAGTTTTTTAGATGAAAAAAATATAATTAAAAGAAAATTAATATTCTTTTTATTATTATTTATCAGAAATAATAAAATAATTCTAATTATATTAATAAAATTTAGTTTTTTATAAAATTATTATTTTCATAGTAAGAAATATATATAAAAATATATAATTATTATTTTATTTTAGTTATATATTATAATTATATTATAAAATATTAGAAAAACTATATATTAATTATTAATTAAAATATTAAAAATAAATATACTATTTCTATTCTATTATTTCTTCTAAATTAGATTATTTTTAAATTTATAAATAAAATTTAGCTCGAAGAGCTATTAATAAAATTAAAAACAGATTATAGATTATATACAGAATAGTTAGAAAGAATAGTTAGATTATTAGAATAAAGCAGATTAAATAAATCAAATAAATTAAGTAAATTAAATAAATTAAATAAATAAAATAAATAAATAAAATAGATAAAATATACTAGATTTATATTATAATATTATAGTTCTTATAAAAAGTTTTATAAAAAGTTTTTATAAATTTTTTATATAAAGATTTATTTTCTATTTTAGTTTATTATATTTTAAATAGTTTTATTTAAAAAAAGAAATTATTTTATAATTTTAGATTTTAGATATAAATTTCTACTTACTAGATTTATTAAAATAAATAAAATATAGTAAATATATTAGCTATATATTAAAATATAATAAATTATATTTATATAAAATTATATTTTGAAATAAAATAAATTATCTTTATAAAATTTTTTATTTTTATTTTCTTAAATTAAAAACTCAGAAACTAGTTCTATAAGTTATTATCTTTATAAGAATTATAAAAAGAAATTATTATTAATTATATCTAAGTAAAATATTAGTTAGATACTAAATAAAGAGTTATTATAAATATTTATTTATTTTTTTAAAATAAATCTTTTTTAATTATTATTTTTCTCTAGATTTTTATCATTTATAATAAATAAGATTTTTAGAATTAAGTTCTATATTTTATAATTATCTATTATTTATTATTTTAAATTATTAAATATATTTAATTTAAATAGATTATTCTTTATCAGATAGCTAGAGATTTTCTTTTAATTATAATTAATAATATTAATATTAAATATTTTTTTAATAATTCTTAAACTATTTACTATTATTGCCAGAGCTGTTTTTATTCTAATATAATTTAAATTAATTATATTTTAAATATATATTAATTATTCTATTATAAATAAAGAATATTAGAATATATTTAATAATCTTAATCTAGATGTAATTATTTTTATACTTAAGAAATAAAAAAAATAAAATAATTATTATTTTCTATATTAATAAGAATAAGAATATAAATAATCTTAAAAATAATCTAGAGAATAGATTATTATTAGAATTAGAGAAACTAATCTTATCTAAGTCTTTAATTATTATATATATTTAGATAAAGATAGAGATCTGATTTTTATAATTTTTATATTATTATAATTACTATTTTAGATAATATAAAAAATAAATATTTTATATTTTTCTTTTTTTTTTATATTAGATTTTATAAAAGTCTTTTTCAGAGTATAATATATTTCTTAAAATAATTAATTAAGTAGATCAAGCAGTAGACTATATTTAAAGAATATTATTATATTTATATTATAATTAAATATATATTATACTTTATATATTATCTATATAAAAAGAATATATATATTATAAATTAATCTATAATTATTAATCTATCTACTATATCTGATTTTTCTAATTATTAGATATAAATAATTATAGTAATAGTTATATCTTAATCTAATTATCAGATTATGGCCAGATTAAGGTTAAGATATAAATATAATAATCAGGTTAAGCCACTCTAATTATATTCTCTGTCTTATTTATATAATTTGGTTTATAATTAATATTTTTTTATAAAAGCTTTAGATTAAGATCTTGAACAGTACTATTAAATATATATAAAAAAAAATAATAAAAATTTTAAAATCTTTTTTAATATTTTAAGAATTTTTAAGAAGATATATTCTAGAAGCTATTTATAAAAAATTAATATAAAATCTTTTTTTATAAAGAATTTCTAAAAAACTTCTATTAGCCAGTTTATTATACTAATTTTTAATTATAGATTTAGAAGATTATATAATTTATAAATATAAGTTTTTAATATTATAAGAAATTCTTATTTATTTAATAACTTAAATCTAATTTAGTTTATTTTTTTTTAACTATAAAACCTACTAAAACTTAATTTATCTTATAATTCATTAAGTACTTAATCTCTATTAAGTAATTAAAAGTTTTATTTAGTATTATAAATATAATAATATTAATTATCTTTATTTTATTATAATTAAATAAAAATAAATAGAATATCTTCTTAAGTTTTTATATTTCTTTTTATTTTCTATCTCTTTAAGAGTAGTAGATCTATTATTTATAAAATTTATAATATTTATAATAATCTCTTTAATTATCTGATTTTTTAATTAATAGACTAGAAAGAAAATAAGTATTCTAAGAACTAAATAAATTGAATAAAAAAATCTTTCTACTCTAGAGTGGCTTAATCTGACTATTATATCTTAACCTTAATCTGGCCATAATCTGATAATCAGATTAAGATATAAAAAATTTTTAATTATATAATTAAAATTAGATTAAAATATAACTATTATTTTAATTATTTATATTTATTAATTAAAAAGATCAGATATAGTAGATAGATTAATAATTATAGATTAATTTATAATATATATATTCTTTTTATATAGATAATATATAAAATATAATATATATTTAATTATAGTATAATAATATTTTTTAGATATAGTCTACTACTTAATCTGCTTAATTAGTTATCTTAAGAAATATATTATACTCTGAAAAAGATTTTTACAGAATCTAATATAGAAGAAATAAGAAAGAATATAGAATATTAAATTTAAATATAGTCTTTAGAAAAGATTATCTTCTATTACTAATTCTAAAAAATAAAGAGTTTTTTTAAAAAAGCTAAATATAGAATAATCTTCTAATTCTTTATAATATATATAATCTTAAGATTTAAGAGAGAAGAAAAGATCTGACTTAAGAAGTTTATCTTAGTTTAAGTATTATTATAATTTATAAAGATCTGAGAAATAAAAGAAGAAGATTTAATAATATTTTTTAAAAATAAAATAATTAATTATAATTAATTTATAATTCTGAAGCTATTCTATAAATAATAAATATAAAAAAATAAAAATAGAAAGCTTTATAAAAATAATCTATTTTATTTTAAAGTATATCTTTATATAAATATAATCTATTATATTTTAATATATAGCTAAAATATCTGCTGTATTTTATTTATTTTAATAAATTTAATAAATAGAAATTTATATCTGAAGCCTAGAGTTATAAAATAATTTTTTTTTAAATAAAACTGCTTAAAATATAATAAACTAGAATAAAAAATAGATTTTTATAAAAAAATTTTAAAAAGATTTTTTATTAAATCTTTTATAAGAGCTATAGTACTATAATATAAATTTAATATATTTTATTTTTTTTATTTATTTATTTATTTATTTATTTATTTATCTATTTATTTATTTATTTATTTATTTATTTATTTATTTATTTATTTATTTATTTATTTATTTATTTATTTATTTATTTATTTATTTAATTTATTTAATTTATTTAATCTGCTTTATTTTAATAATCTAATTATTTTTTCTAATTATTTTATATATAATTTATAATTTTCTTAACTATTTATTTATTTCTAATTTTATTAATAGCTCTTTAAGTTATATCTTATTTATAAATCTAAACATAATCTGATTTAGTAGCTAATAAAAAATCCAGAAAATTAATTATAAAACATTATTTAATTAGAATTATTATTTTTATTATTTAGCTAGACTAAGAATTAGATATTAATCTATTTCTTAATATATAGTATCTAATATTTAATTAGATAGTTATTAAAAAATATAATTATTAAAAATAATTAAATAGATAATATTATATAGAGGTTTTTTAAAAGCTTTAATTTCTAATATAAATAATTCAGTTTTTTTGAATGAAAAATAAAAATATAATAAATTATCTAAGCTAAATTAAAAAAAAATAATTAAATAAAAATAATATATTTACTTCTACTTTCTAGTATTCTAATTAATAATTAATATATAGGTTTTTTAATATTTTATAATATAATTAAGATATATAATTAAAATAAAGCAGTAATTATATATTTTTATATATATTTTTTATTATAAGAATAATAATTTTATAAAACACTGAATTTTATTAATATAACTAGAATTTTCTTATTATTTCTAATAAATAATAATAAAGAAGATATTAATTTCTTTTTTAATTATATTTTTTTAATTTAAAAAACTTCTTTTTATATATTTTTAAATAATAATAAAAATAGTCAGATTAATAATTATTTAATCTAGATATATCTTAATTATACTAGAGCTTAAAAAAATATAATAAATAAATCTTAATATTAAGAATAATTAAAATAATTAATTATTTAGCTTTTAGCTATATTATAATCAGATATAAAAATTTTCTTAATCTGATTATAATCTGGTAATCAGATATAAAAATTCTAATTAATCTAACCTGACCTGGCTGTTAGCCACTCTAATCTATTCTAATATTTAAATAGTTATATATCTTTAAAAAAGATACAGCAGATATTATTATTATATAAAATAGATTATAATAAGCTGTGGAAGATAATAAGAATAATATTAATATTATAATATATAATAAATATATTACTTTTAATTTTAAGAAAAGATTATAATATATATTAGCTATATTTATATAAAACTTAGAAATAAGTATCTATTTATATAATAAATATAAAGTTTATATAAATAATAAATTTATATAAAAGAAATCTTTATATTTCTTTCTATATTTTAATATAATAAAATAAATATAAGAACTTATTCTTATAAGCTATAAATTATATAATTATATATCTCCTTTCTTTCAGATAATTTTATAGACAGGCAGAATTAAGCTTGTTATTATATAAATTAATTTATATAGATTTAATTAGATTATATAAATAATTGATAAATATTAGAAGAATAGTATCTTTAATTTTAGATTTCTGAATTATAATTATAAAAATTAAGAAGAATATATTTAATATATAAAAAAAAGATATTTAATAAAAATAATATATAAAAATATCAGAATATTTAAGAAACTAAGTTTAAAAAAGTCTAGAAAAATAAAACATCTTTATTTATATAAAGAATAAACTCTTTCTATAATAGAATTAATATATAAATCAGAAAACTTTAAAATTATTTATAAATAAAATAAATATATATAAATTAAAAAAGAAATATTTCTATAAAGATCTTATATAAATTCTTTAAATTTTAAAGATTTAATAATATCAGCGCAAATACTTTCTTTAATATATTATAAATAAATAAATAATTAAATAAGATAAGAAATAGTATTATATAAAAGAGATAAAAAAATATAACTTAGATATTTTTATTTTTTTTCTCTTTTTCTTCTTTATTAATTTCTTTTGTATTAACAGTCAATTATTGAATTAGCTTAATCCAATTATTTCCCTAACACTATCAGCTTTTTATAATTTATTCAGATTATAAATTATTTCATAGAATATTTATTTTAATAATAATAATAATTACTAGTCTAATAGCTATATTTTCTATATATAAAATATTTTATTATTCTTACAGATATTAATAAAAATCTTTATAAATTAGACTTTTTTAACATTTTTAATTATAAAATATTCTTTTATAATCTCTTATAAAAATATTAATTATTAGATAATTTAATTTAATCTGTACATAATATATAATTTTTATTTTATAAATAATTTATTTTCTTATTTTATTAGTTAGTACTTAATCTTAGTCTTATAAATAGTATAATAAGATCTTATTTAATAATAGAAAAATCTGAATTATCTGATTACTTATAAATCTTTCTTTTTATATTTTAAAATAATAATTTAAGAAAAATACAATTATAAAATATTTGGTTTTTATACTCTAAAGTTAATTTTTACTTTTATCTCTTTTTAATATTATAAATATATAAAAGTCTTTTTATTTTTATAAGAATATATTTTAAGAATTTATAATTATATTTTTTTATAACTATTTAGATTATCTAGCTGTATCTTAAGAAATTTATAAAAACTTATTTAAAAAAGTTTTTAATAAAACTTTATAATTTTTTTTATATTATAAAATATATAATCTAAATAAATTATTATAATTTAAATTTATTAATTTTTATTTTAGTTATTAATCTCCGCGGTTAATATAAGACTGCAATCTAGAGAAGTTATTATCACTGAGTCAAAACACTAATATTATCTGTAATTATCTACAGATCTCAAGAATTTTATATATATACTTAGATATATTTAAAAAAAGATAGATTTTATTTTTATAAATATATATATATTATAGATATTATTTTTTATAATAAATTTTTTTTATAAACTCTCTGACTTATACAGCAGGTCTTTAATTAATTATAAACTCTTTAATTCTAAACTAGACTCTCTGATTTTATAAGTATATTATTTAGAAATTATTATCTTATTATATTATAATATATATAATAAAATCCTAGACTAATCTTCTCAGACTAGTATAGTTATATATAAGTAGATTACTAAGAGAATTATATAACTAGATTAACTTCATTAAAATTAATTCTTAGTTAAATAGTATAAACTTTAGTTTATTAAAATTTATTATAAAAATTAAATCTATAATTAATTATTATAGACAAATATATAAAACTATAATTTAAAGAAGTTATTACTACTAAGCTAAAAAATTAATATTATTTATAATTATTTATAGACTTCTAGAATATTATATATATACTTAGATATATTCAGAAGAAGACAGGCTTTACTCTTATAAGTATATATATCCTGCGAATATCATCCCTTACAGTTAATTTTTATTAAATAATAAATAATTAACAGATAGTATAATTATAAGTATTATAATATTTATTTTTTTAAATATATATATATACATATATATATATATATATATATATATTATTTTTTTTAATCTAATAAATAAAAATTTAAAATTATTTAAAGATTTATAAGTTCTTTTAATTTCTATAAAAATATCTAGACTTTTTTTTAATTCTATAGACTATAATTTACTTAAGAATATTTATTTTTTACAAAATCTTTTGATTAATAAAGAGTTAATTTCTATTTTTTTTATAAATAATTTTTATAAAATTAAAAATATTATTACAGATATTAGATCTAATATTTTATATAAATATAATTTAATAAATTATCTTATAAAATTGAAGTAATAAAATTTTAAGAAATTAATTATATAGAAAAATATAAAAAATTATATCTATTATAAAGCTAAAATAAATATAATATTATTTAAACTATTATTACTAATTTACTAGCTAGACTTATTCTTATAAAAATATATCTATAAGAATTTATATAGATTATAGATTCAAAGAGTTTGTATAATTATATAATTATTATTAATATTTAAATAACCGACCCCTATGCGGCTTACTGCTCTGAGATCATCTGTAGGGCAATCCCAATATCTTAACAGAGTTAATATATTAATATAATCAGACAAGAGATATAATTCTTTAACTAATTATTAATTCTTTAAATTTTAATAAAACTAGATATTTCTTATATAAGAACAAAGCTTAATAATTATTCTGATTTTTTAGATATTTAGATTTATTATATAATTAATTCTTGATTTAATATATATTAATATAATTTAATTATAATTTTTTTTATTTTATATATAAGCAAGTTCTTTTTTTAATAATATTATATTTCTTTTTATTTTAATTAATTTAAATAAGATTATTATTACTAATAACTTTGTCTATTTATAGATAATATTTAAAAATCTTTTTTTAATTAAATTAAGTAAGAACTGCGGCTGCAGATTAATTTAAATTTTATTTTAAAATATTAATAAAATATATCTATATTATATATCTCTTAATTAATATATTTAAATAGTATTTATAATCCGAGTTAAGTTTTTCTAGATAAGAAAGATAATTAGTAATAACTTTGAATTATTTTAAAATTATTAAGATACTGTTAAAGAAGAAATTGCTATAATTATTAATATTATTAAATAAAATATAGAACTGTTTCTCTATTATTTTTTAAATAATTATCTTAGAATTATAAGAAATTAATTTTATTAGATAAAATCTATACTATATAGATTATAGTCTAATATTTAAATATTTTAATTTAAATAAAGATAAATACTGCTAGAAAATCTTTTTTAATAAAAATTTTATAATTAATCTAAATAGCCGCGGTAATTGCTTTATTATATTAATATTTATAAATATAAAAAATTCTAATATCTAAAGATTATAAGATATAACTTAAATAAGAAATTAAGATAAAAAAAATAATCTTATTCTTTTTATAATATTTTATAAATTTATATATTATATAGAATCTATAGCTATTATAGATTAGAAATTAATATTTTTTTAATTAATTATTTTATAGTAAGATTAAAATATTAAATCTATTAAAATATTATCTTATTTATTATATAATCTGATTTAGTAATTTTAATATATAAGCTAGTTTTAATATAATTAAATTAATTCTTTAAGATATACTTTTCTAATATTAAGATAAAAAAAATATGATCTTTTTAATTATACTAACTATCTTTATAATAATTATATATTTTTAATTTATATTATTTCTAATATAGTAATTTTATTTAAAATCTTAAGTAATAATTTATTAATTTTTTTTAATATTTATTTAAAAGCCTGTCTTATTAAAGTTTTATATATTATTAAAAATAATTTTATATTTTAATATAATCTCTCTATATTATTAAAATTAATCTTTAAGTATCTCTGAATTATAAGCCTGCTTTTTATTAATATTTATAGCTTAAGTATATTTCTTTTTATATTTAGAATATTTTTTAAGTTTTCTAGAGAATTATCTCTCACTAATTATAAAGACTAAAATAATTGAATTAATATAGATTTTCTTAAATATATTATTTATAGTCAAAAACTCAAAATAATTATTTTTGGCCGAATTAAAATAAATTATTTATTTAATAATTAAATATAATATAGCAAAGCAAGATTCTAGACTTTATTTAATTTTTAATAAAAATATTTTCAATTATTATAAGAAACTCTACTCTTTAATCTAATACAGAGTCTGAATATTAATATCTTATATTTTTATATAAATTATATAATATTAGATTTCTAAATATATTTTAATATATAGATAGTCTGTTAAATTTAATTCTTAATCTTATAATAATTTATAAATATTATAATAATTTTAAAAGACATGACTTAATAAAATAATTGATTTTTTAAGAAAGATAATATTAATATATCAACTCTGTTGAGACATTGGGGTTGCTCTACAGGCGATCTCGGAGCGGTAAGCCGCATAGGGATCGGTTAATTCAGAAACTCTTGCAAGTATATCTCTTGTGAGTATTGTAGGGATTACTGTCCTAATATTATCTTTTAGCTAGTTATAGTATAATTATCTATTACTTATTTCTAGCTATTTATAAATACCTTTTTTAAATATTAATATTTTAAGACAAAAGCTGTCTATAAGCAGCATAGTGTCTTCACCCATTCTTACGGGTTAGTCCCTTATCAGTACCTTGGTGGTACATCTTCACTCTTCTTGCCTTTAGCAACCAATACCGGCCCGAGCACTCAGGAGGGCTCGGGTATACACGAACTATTAAGTGTAGTCTGCGCATCTACATATATTGGCTGTACATAGGAAGCAGATTAAATTCCCTGTAGAGAGTTTAAATTGCCTACATACTAGGTATTAAGTAAGTACTACTATGTACGGAGACTGTCACGCAATATCTGGCTCAACTAGATATATAGTACTACAGGAGGTTTAACCAAGGCATAGCAAAGAGTGCGCGTGAAACGTGACTAGCTTTTCAATTTAGCAAAGGGGGCCTTGGCCGATCAGGGCGCCAAACCGCTAGATCTGCCATGCTATGCTAACTTCTAGTAGTAGGCGGTGACATTATCACTTTTTTTCGGTGCCAATCATCCACATATGAAAACCTAACAAAGTACGGAGTACTGTAGTACGTAAAGGCGGATATACAGTATTTCCGTATGAGCACAGGCGCCTGCTTTTTGGTTTGGTCAAGGTTCAAGTCCTAAACCTCTTGATCAGCCGTTGATGTCTAATTTTATGCATAATCATTCGACGCAATGCCATCTCTGAATGATGCCGTGCTCGACACACCTCTTGCAAAAAGGCAGAAAAGAACAAGTGACCAGGATACTGGGAAGCCATCCCAGACACTCGGTTCTAAAATCTTTTCCTCATACCGGGTAAGTAAAAGTGAAGGACTTTGTCCGTCCGAAACACATAATCTATCAGGCAATCTCTTTTTTCGGCATAGAACTCTTTTGTTCCATGCATACTAATTTTTTACCAGGCACTAGGATTAGTATCCACCAATGTCCCCTTTACTTGTGTTCGTTTGGGGAAAGCGACATTCCAGATTACCACGTCTGTCGGGCACAGCTTGCAAACATATGATCTGAAACGAGGGCTTAGTCTGGTTTTTATAAGCAGACCTCAAACTCCGGAAATCATCACTGCTACTGTCGCCTGGCAGGACAGAGTCTTTGCAGCATGGGGAAATCTTCGTCCTGGCTGCAATGGAGGAATTTGGGTTTTCAAGCGCGGTAAAAAGGTTGCGTCTTTAGAATTGCCTTCAGGATTTTCCGAGCCGATCGAGCGGTTACTTGTTTTCGGTTCATGGATCGTCGGTTGCAGTAGCAAGTGCATCCAGGTGTGGAAAAACCCATCATATGAACATTACACCACGCTTAGCCCTCAAGGTAACAAGGGCTCGTTAGAGGAACCGGTGTATACTGGGCAAATCTGCAACATGCCCACGTATCTCAACAAAGTGTTCGTCGGCCGTTGCGATGGAAAGGTTGATATATGGAATGTTAAAACAGGAAGGATGATATACTCGGTATTACCAGTGACTCCGCTAGCCGGCCCTGTTACTGCTATTCAACCGAGTCCTGTGCTGTCTCTTATTGCCATCGCCCACAAGAGTGGAGCATTATCAATCTCCAACGTTGAAACGGGCCAGCTTGTTATGTCTTTGCGAACAGACTCCCCTCAGCTTCCAAGTATCACATCTATTGCCTTTCGGAATGATGGCCTAGGTGCAGGCGAACATGGTCAGAGTCCCGGCGCTATGGCAACGGGTTGCATGGATAATGGAGATGTTACCATATGGGATCTGAACAACGGAGGGAAGGTGATGGGTGTTCTTCGCCGGGCACATAGAACTTCCGCAAATGAGACCGGGTCAGGATTAAATAACATACAATTCCTGGATGGTCAACCGGTGATGGTCTCATCTGGAGGAGATAATTCGCTCAGGACTTGGGTCTTTGATCAATCTCCATTCTCATATATTCCCAGGCCTCTGCATTCAAGGAGTGGACAGTCCGCGCCAATTACCGCCCTTAACTTTTTGCCTTCGGCATCGGATGGCTCTGAGTCAAGTGGTAAATGGCTGCTAAGCGCGAGTAAAGACTGCAGTCTTTGGGGCTTCAGTGTCCGGAAGGATAGCCAAAACAGCGAGATTTCTCAGGGGGCTGTTGAGAGCAAAACCAAACGCAAAGTCCCTTCCAGTGATGCTACTGGAACCCCCCAAACGAACATGCAAAGCGACTTCAGAGCACCGGAGATAACTTGCATCGCCTGCTCTCTCAACCGCGATGGTGGAATGGGGGTTACGACATCCGGCCCAGTTTGGGCAAACCCGAAAGTGACAAGGACGGACGATTCTAGCAAGACAGGCTGGGAAAGCATGGTGACTGGCCACCGAGGAGATAAGTATGCTCGGACGTGGTTTTGGGGGAAAAAGAAAGCCGGGCGATGGGCGTTTGAAACCAGTGACGGAACTGAGGTCAAGGTAAGAGGACAGACATTTTCATCCGGCACTTTTTCTCTAATCTAAGAAATGTGTATGACAGAGTGTTGCCATTTCATGTTGTGGAACATTTGCATTGCTAGGGTCGGCTGGGGGTTGCATTGATATGTTTAACATGCAATCTGGTTTACACCGACAGAGCTTTCCAGCCTGCAGCTCGAAAGGTGATTTGAGCAATAAATTCAGCTATTTACATTTCTCGAACAATGAAGATATGAAGCACACAAAAGCGGTCACGGGTCTGCTAATTGACGGCCTGAATCGAACTGTTGTCAGCTGTGGACTCGATGGTAAAGTGAAGGTGAGTCGAAACTTCGCCCCATGCTTGTGTCCTATGACTGACCAGGCTTTCAACCTGTGGGAACTTTTAGTTCTGGGATCTCGTTGCTGGACTGCTTATCGATCAACTTGACTGGTCTCCCATGACTTCCATCAATGGACTCCGGAGCAATCGCACAAATGAGCTTGTTGCATTCAGCTGTGATGATCTTTCAATCCGCATTGTCGACGTCGAAACTAGGAAAATTATCCGCGAATTCTGGGGTTGTGTGGGTCAGATCAATGATTTTACGTTTTCGAACGACGGTCGCTGGATCATTGCTGCTTCCATGGACTCTACAATTCGGGTGTGGGATTTGCCAACCGGACATCTCATTGATGTCTTCCGGCTTTCAGACACATGCACTTCCCTGGCAATGTCATCAACAGGCGAGTTCCTAGCTACTGCCCATGCGAATGGCGTGGGCATAAGCCTTTGGTCTAACAAGAGCTTGTTCATACCAATCTCAACTCGAAATGTGGACGATGGGAACGTCTTGGATGTCAGTGTCCCTGCCTCGTCTGGTGAAAGTGGTCCCGGTGTTATTGAAGCTGCATTTTCGGACGAACTCGAACAACCTGAAGTAGACGGCCCATTACCATCCATTGAACAGCTCGATGGAGGTATGGTCACGCTAAGCGTCGTTCCCAAGAGCAAATGGCAGACCTTGCTTAATTTGAACTTGGTGAAGGTAACTTATCTCCTGGCGCTTAATTTTCACGATTTTCTGGCTTCCAATTTGTACATTTTAAGTCTAGATTTTTACCTGAAGGCTGACATATTCTAGGAACGGAATAAACCGAAAGAACCGCCAAAAGCTCCTCAAAAGGCGCCATTCTTCCTACCAGCTACTTATGAGCAAACAATCCCGGATAATGATGATTTGAAGACATCAACAGAAGTAACAGTTGCTGAGCGCTCGCGTATCTCGAAGATGCAAAGTCTTAGAGACCCCACTGTTTCAGGAACGCGTTTTAGCAATCTCTTGCATTTGGGACATGTGTCCGGGGATTTTAACACCTTCATTGACTACCTAAAAAACATGCCCCCTGCAAAGGCAGATCTTGAAATTAGGTCCCTAGATCCACAGGTCCGAGAAGATTACTGTGAGTTGACTGTTTTCGTTTCCGCGCTCTCTAGCCGTCTAGATGTGAGAAAGGATTTTGAACTTGTCAATGCCTGGATGGCAGTCTTTCTGAGGATACATGCCGATGCTGTGGCGGAATGCTCGAAGTCAGACGCAGATAAGCCCAATAATCTCAGGGTTGCACTTGCTGCATGGAGTCAATCATTACAGCGAGAGGCAGAGCGTTTGGCTAGACTAGTGGGATACTGCCGAGGAGTTGTTGGCTTTTTGCGGTCTACTCAATGAGATTTTGCGTCTCAGTAATTATTTAGATTACATATATCCTCACATCTGTTTTTTGTGCGTGATAAAGGGAAATGCAATTGGAAGTGAGAGCAAACACTGCAAACATGGTAGTTATTGCTGCGAAAGGTGTTCAAATATATTAGAGGACCTTCTGAGTGCATGCTTCACAGGAGGCAAATAGTTTTGCGTTTGCATTGCAGTTTCATCGCTGCATTGCGGTGCACAAATAGAAATATCTTGATGTGTGTTGTCTCCTAGAAGTTGCATAAGTCGACATACAAGTTCATTAACAGAGCACTCAACTTTCAATTCCTTGATGATCTCACATGCTGGTCTAGCCAGAATGTGTAGCGGTGGTAAATGCTTCAATGCAGCTCTTGTTTGTGCCACTGAATCCTCAGTAAGGCCTGCAATCCCAAATACCTGGTTGAGCATTCGTAAGGAATATAGTACAGACTGAATCTGGGCTAGCAGATGGATGTCTGCCCAATCTGGCCTTTTGTCCATATATCCAATGCTCAGGAATTGTATCAGAGACAGACTGCTTGGGACTGTGTTTGTGGACCCATCATAAATTACATACAGTGCAAACATCCTCCAGTACACTGGTGAAGTCCTTTCAATCCCGAAAGCATCACGGGTCATATTCAGAACACCCAGAAGTGACCTGGTTTGCATCAAGATCCATTCTTTCTCTTTCAGTGGCATGTGATCAGTTGCGATTCTTCCGCCTCGCCTGACATACTCATCAACAAAGGTATGCCTTTTGTTGATTGGGTGCAATACGTTGAGGGTTGAGTAAGCCATGTTTCTGTATAGTTGGCCTTTTGCCCAGGCACACTGTCTTGTAGGATCTTCGTTCAGGACCACAAGGTACATGTTCAAAGATTTGGAAAGTGAGTTACCACTGCAAGATCCGTACTGGGAATAGAGTTCCGAAATTCTTGGGTCAAGAGACTGAGGGTAGCTCCAACTCGCTGCTGCCCATCCTAACCTTTCATTGCTCCGGTACTCATCCGTAAATAGGACATATTCCGGATGCTCTTCCGGTGATTTCTCTGTTGTTTTCAATTGCTGTAGTAGCTGTTCCATTCCTTTGTCTGGACTGTTCTTGAGCTCATATGCTAGAGGTAGCAAGCTTTTGAGTCCAAGCCGAGGAGCGATCAATGCTGGACACAACTTCAGAGCTCTGATATGTAGAAGTTCCGGTTGAGAGGCATCGTAAGTCTCAACTTCAACTGAAGTCAGAAGTATAACAGAGCCCGCTGCACCGAGATCATGAAGGAGAAGATCCGAGTCGTTAGTAAGGACAGAAGAGCCCGTAAGCTTGGCTAGGTAGGCACAATATGCGTCCGCCTCTCCCGGAACCATCACGGTCATATCCGCCCAGGGGAAGTCGTCGAGAGGGATCATTTCTATGCCTTGGACACCTCCCGTGAAGCTGACAATGTTCTTTCGGCACCACCGTTGCTTAAGATCCTCAAAAATTGCAGGGACGATGAAAGAGCTCTCGGGGACATGGCTATACCTTGCAGGTAAGTTCCGCCTCCGAAAGATGGTGTCGGGCTGAATTGTGCGAGCTTTGTATGAGTCGCCGGAAACCGGAAAGCTGCGGGCTGTTTTAGAACGGAGAACTTCGAGCTTTCTCCTCGATTTCTCTAATCGGGCAAGGCGAGTATCGCGCTTTTCATCAGGTAAAGCTCCATCAAAACATATTTTTTCTCTATAACCAATTAGTCTCACTAAATATCAAATTAAAACATATACAACTCGGCCATATACTGTACATTTTAACACCATGGGCTGCCAATTGTAGAAGAAAGATGATAAATCCACAACTCACTTCATCACAAGTCGGCTGCACGTCGGGATAATTGAGGCCAGTATCAGACTGCGATAGCAATCGCGTGGAGATATGATATACTAGACTAGGTCCATCTATGACAACAGACTTGATGGACTTTGCACGATCTAGATCCGGACTGTGTCCTAATACAACTGACTGTGAATATGGATACAAGAGACGAGTGAGGAATGGGATTCCCATTTTGCTCGAGTATGGCTATACTTGTTTATTAAGGTATGGGTCTTCCATGACAAGGGCCGAAATCTTGCCTGCCAAGACAAAGCGATCCACGTTGAAAAGAGCTAGCCTAATCAGGCTAAGGAAAATGATAGTTACTTGGCGTAGATGATGTAAGGTTGTCTGGGGCCTACACATTTATCGAACGGTTTCTGACTTGTTGGATCTTATATAGTGGTGAAGCGGTCATATCTAAGTTCTATTTCGCCTTTTCGCGGACAAGGCAGATATATCCAACATGATCTTCTAGGAACTGTCAATGCCACGAAGGAGTTCTTTGGCTGCAATTAGATCCCCTTGATCGCCTTTCCAGAGCTGATAATGGGAAGATCGATGTCTCACAATGTCGTCAAGCCTTTTCCTTGCAAAAAGGGTGAGTTCGTCAAGGGTGAAATTTGTACTTGTCCAAGAGCTTGACCTTTGCGGAGAAAGATGATCTTTCGAGTGGTTTTGCAGGCGTTTCTCCCCTAATAGTGATGTAGCCTACTTGTATGTGAGAAGTTTTGTATCTTCCAATGCGAAACAGACACCTACCATGAGTAGACCATAGAACCCCCTTAGGTAGTCAGTGCAAAGCTCTACGCTGCGGCAAAAATAACGTATAGACCTCTCTAGTAGCTGACAGGATTCATTCAAATCAGACAACAAGGCACTTGAAAACAGGGTTTCACCCAGCAGCGCATGAATCTACAGATGATTAGTTATCAGACCGCGGCGTACAAATGACAGACGGACATACATTCCACGCATAAGGGACAATCAACAATGCTTCTTCTAGACAGTAAACTGCCTGGGGGCTCATTCCCTGAGATCGGTACAGATATGCAAGTTCACACCACGCTTCTGCATCTGTAGGAACAGCTTCAAGAAGCTTGTTTAGGTTGGATATGGCTTCCATAGGTCTGGAAAGTGAATTCAAAAGTGCAATACGACGCTTTAAAATAGGCTGCCAAAGAGGTTAGCTTTTAAATCACCGACAAATATATCAGAACAGACCAAGTTGACTGGGTTTTCGGAAATCGCGAGATCATATTTCTGCAAACATTCTTCCAGGCTAGGTTCACTTTCTGCAGTCGCCTCTTCGAACAATCCCCGTAATCCGGCTACTTTGGCATCAAAGACACCGAAACGACTTGACAGTTGTTCAATACACAACAGAGCAGATTTGTCGTCCCCGGATTGTAGGCACGAGAACATCAGCTGTTCGAGTTCTCCATAGTTTTCGGGCTCCGGCAGATTATCACCCAATGAGGAGGATAGACCTTTCTCGGTATGAGGTTGTCTTCGAAGAATAATAGGCGCTTTCTGTGCATGGTGGAATGTGGCGATTAAGCCTGGCCCATTCTCAAATTGGGCATAGGACGTGTTCTGCGTCATATTGAGTATTGCGTGATGGAGTGGATTTTATCGTCTTCAGCTGCATTTATAAGTAAGAAAGAAGTAAGAAATCAGTAGTTGAAAAAAATAAAGATATATATAATTTATAAATTTTTCTTAGAGGAATGTCGCAGTTCGTAATAAATGTATGAAGAAGGGGCGAGTTTAGATGATGCTCGGATCTCTGTTTCTAGGACTATTACCTATCTGAGGAGTACTAAGTAGATACTCCGTACCTAGTAATACTAGTACTCAGCATGTACGGAGTACCTTATATGATAGGTTACTGCCGAAGGCGGCGAAGAGGGGGGGAGTTGTACTTGCCGCAACGGGTAGTTGCCACTTGCAGCTATTAGTAGTATAGATAATCTTATCTTATCTTATTATCTTATCTTCTAGCTAGTTATAATATATTTATCTGTTACTTATTTCTAGCTATTTAGAAAAAAAAATTTAAATATTAATATTTTAAGATAAAAGCTATTTATCTATAGTATAATATCTTAATCTATTTTTATAAATTAATCTTTAATTATTTAAGATTTAATATTAATAAGCTGTTCATTAAAAATATTATTATCTTTTATATTTTTATAATTATTTATTATATTTACTTTTGGAAAGTAAATATTATTATAGTCTTTATAAAAGAAATAATCTGTTATTAGAGTAGCTAACAGCCAGATCAGATCAGATTAATTAGAATTTTTATATCTAACCGCCAGATTATAATTAGATTAAAAAAATTTTTATATCTAATTATAATATAGCTAAAAACTAGATAATTAATTATTTTAATTATTTTTAATACTAAGATCTATCTATTATATCTTTTTAAGCTTTAGTATAATTAAGATATATTTAGATTAAATAATTATTAATCTAATTATCTTTATTATTATCTAAAAGTATATAAAAAAAAATTTAAATTAAAAAAATATAATTAAAAAAGAAATTAGTATCTTTTTTATTATTATTTATTAAAAATAATAAGAAAATTCTAGTTATATTAATAAAATTCAGCTTTTTATAAAATTATTATTTTTATAATAAAAAATATATATAAAAATATATAATTATTACTTTATTTTAGCTGTATATTTTAATTATATTATAAAATATTAGAAAAATTATATATTAATTATTAATTAAAATATTAAAAATAAATATATTATTTTTATTCTATTATTTTTTCTGAATTAGACTATTTTTAGATTTATAAATAAAATATAACTTAAAAAGCTATTAATAGAATTAAAAACTAGCAGATAGTTAAAAAGATTATAAATAATTAAATTATTAAAATAAAATAAATTAAATAAATTAAATAAATTAAATAAATTAAATAAATTAAATAAATTAAATAAATTAAATAAATTAAATAAATTAAATAAATTAAATAAATTAAATAAATTAAATAAATTAAATAAATTAAATAAATTAAATATATTAAATAAATAAAATAAATAAATAAAATATATTAGATCTATATTATAATATTATAATTCTTATAAAAGATTTTATAAAAGTTTTTTATAAATCTTTTTTATAAATATCTACTTTTTATTCTAATCTATTATATTTTAAATAATTTTATTTAAAAAAAAAACTATTTTATAATTCTGAGCTTTAGATATAAATTTTTATTAATTAAATTTATTAAAATAAATAAAATATAATAGATATCTTAGCTGTATATTAAATATAATAAATTATATTTATATAAAATTATATCTTAAAATAAAATAAACTGTTTTTATAGAGTTTTCTATTTTTATTTTTTTATATTTATTATTTATAAAATAGCTTTAGAATTATAAATTAATTATAATTATTTAATTTATTTTTAAAAAATATTATTAAATCTTCTTTGTCTATTTCTTAGATTTTTATAAATTATAATAATATCTAAATTAAAATAAACTTTTTAAATCAGATTTTTTCTTCTTTCTTAAATCTTAAGATTATATGTATTATAAAGAATTAAAAGATTATTTTATATTTAGTTTTTTAAAAAAGCTCTTTATTTTCTAGAATTAATAATAAAAAATAATCTTTTTTAAAGACTATATATAAGCTAAAAAACTACTATTTTATTTTAATTAAAAAAAGTTATTAATAATATAGAACAGCTTTTAAAAAAATATATTATTTTTTAATAAAATCTTTTATATCTATTATATTATATATCTTTATATTTTATAATATTTAAAAATTAAAAACTTAGAAACTAGTTCTATAAATTATTATCTTTATAAAAATTATAAAAAAAAATTATTATTAATTATATCTAAATAAATAATTAGTTAAATATTAAATAAAAAATTATTATAAATATTTATTTATTTTTTTAGAATAAATTTTTTTTAATTATTATTTTTCTCTAGATTTTTATAATTTATAATAAATAGAATTTTTAGAATTAAATTTTATATTTTATAATTATTTATTATCTATTATTTTAAATTATTAAATATATTTAATTTAAATAAATAATTAATCTTATTATTTTATCTTTTTACTAAAAATTAAATTTTTCTAATTAAATATAAATTAAAGAATATTTTATAAAATTATTTAAAAAAATATATATACAGCTATTATTAAAATTTTTAAATAATAAATAAATATTAATTATAATAGACTACTGAATTAGTTTTAATTAGAAAATATTTCTTAATTTAATTAGATATTTTTTAATAAAAGATATAGATTATTATAAGATTTTATTAGATTTTTAATTAATATTTAAATTTTATATTAATAAAAATCTAGCTATAATTATTTTATTAGTCTTATATAAATATAATCTTATTTATTAATTATTAAATATAATAATTAATAATATTAATAATAATAATATAATATTTAATATAATCTTAGCTAAATTCTGAACTTAATTTAGTTAGAGTATTTAATTTTATAATATTTTAATTAATTTTAATTTTTTAAAAATTATTTAAAATTAATATTATATTTTTTATTTTACTTATATAATTTAGCTTATAATTAATATTTTTTTATAAAAACTTTAAATTAAGATCTTAAATAATACTATTAAATATATATAAAAAAATAATAATAAAAATCTTAAAATCTTTTTTAATATTTTAAAAGTTTTTAAAAAAATATATTCTAAAAATTATCTATAAAAAGTTAATATAGAATCTTTTTTTATAAAAGATTTTTAAAAATTTTTTATTAGCTAGTTTATTATATTAATTCTTAATTATAAATTTAAAAGATTATAATAATAATATTTTTAAAGCTTTTAATATATATTATATAAATTTTTAAGAATTTTTTTTTTAGAATATTTAATTTTTTTTAATTTATTAATTAAATAATTCAGATAATTAAAAATATTATTATAAATATTATAGATTTTATAAATAATAGACTTACTATTCTTAGAAAAATAAAAAATAAAAAAAAATATAAAAACTTAAGAAAATATTTTATTTATTTTTATTTAATTATAATAAAATAAAAATAATTATTATTATTATACTTATAATACTAAATAAAATGTTTAATTATTTAATAAAAATTAAGTATTTAATAAATTATAAGATAAATTAAGTTTTAATAAATTTTATAATTAAAAAAAATAATAAACTAAGCTAGATTTAAGTTATTAAATAAATAAGAATTTTTTATAATATTTAAAACTTATATTTATAAATTATATAATCTTTTAAATCTATAATTAAAAATTAATATAATAAATTAATTAATAAAAAAATTTTAAAAGCTCTTTATAAAAAAGATTTTATATTAATTTTTTATAAATAGTTTTTAAAATATATTTTTTTTAAAAATTCTTAAAATATTAAAAAAGATTTTAAGATTTTTATTATTATTTCTTTTTATATATTTAACAATATTATTTAATCTTTTAATTTAAAATTTCTATAGAAAAATATTAATTATAAGCAAAATTATATAAATAAAAAAAATATAATATTAATTTTAAATATTTCTTGAAAAATTAAAATTAATTAAAATATTATAAAATTAAATATTTTAATTAAATTAAATTTAGAGTTTAGCTAAAATTATATTAAATATTATATTATTATTATTAATATTATTAGTTATTATATCTAATAATTAATAAATAAAATTATATTTATATAAGATTAATAAAATAATTAAAGCTAGATTTTTATTAATATAAGATTTAAATATTAATTAAGAATCTAGTAAAATCTTATAATAATTTATATTTTTTATTAAAAAATATCTAGTTAAAATAAAAAATATTTTTTAATTAAAACTAATCTAATAGTTTACTATAATTAATATTTATCTAATATTTAAAACTTTTAATAACAGCTATATATATATCTCTTTAAATAATTTTATAAAATATTCTTTAATTTATATTTAATTAAAAAAATTTAATTTTTAATAAAAAAATAAAATAATAAGATTAATTATCTATTTAAATTAAATATATTTAATAATTTAAAATAATAAATAATAAATAATTATAAAATATAGAACTTAATTCTAAAAATCCTTTTTATTATAAATTATAAAAATTTAAAAAAAAATAATAATTAAAAAAAATTTATTTTAAGAAAATAAATAAATATTTATAATAATTCTTTACTCAGTATCTAATTAATTATTTATTTAGATATAATTAATAAAGAATAATAATTTCTTTTTATAATTTTTATAAAAATAATAGCTTATAAAACTAGTTTCTAAGTTTTTAATTCTTAAATATTATAAAATATAAAGATATATAATGTAATAAATATAAAAGATTTTATTAAAAAATAATATATTTTTCTTAAAGCTGCTCTATATTATTAATAATTTTTTTTAATTAAAATAAAATAATAGTTTTTAAGTTTATATATAATCTTTAAAAAAGATTATTTTTTATTATTAATTCTGAAAAATAAAATATTTTTTTAAAAAATTTAAATATAGAATAATCTTCTGATTTTTTATAATATATATAATCTTAAGATTTAAAGAAAAAAAAATCTGACTTAAGAAATTTATCTTAATTTAAGTATTATTATTTATAAAGATCTGAGAAATAAAAAAAGAAGATTAAATAATATTATTTAAAGATAAATTAGATAATTATAATTAATTTATAATTCTAAAGCTATTCTGTAAATAATAAATATAAAAAAATAAAAACAGAAAACTCTATAAAAATAGTTTATTTTATTTTAAGATAAAATTTTATATAAATATAATTTATTTTATTTTAAGATATAATTTTATATAAATATAATTTATTATATTTTAATATACAGCTAAGATATCTGCTATATTTTATTTATTTTAATAGATTTAATAAATAAAAATTCATATTTAAAACCTAGAGTTATAAGATAATTTTTTTTTAAATAAAGCTATTTAAGATATAATAAACTAGAATAAAAAATAAATATTTATAAAAAGGATTTATAAAAAACTTTTATAAATTTTTTTATAAAAAGTATAATATTATAATACAGATCTAGTATATTTTATTTATTTTATTTATTTATTTTATTTAATTTATTTAATTTATTTAATTTATTTAATTTATTTAATTTATGTAATTTATTTAATTTATTTAATCTATATAATCTGCTCTATTTTAATAATTTTATTATTTATAATTTTTTTAATTATTTATTTATTTTTAATTTTATTAATAGCTCTTTAAGCTATATCTTATTTATAAATCTAAAAATAATCTGATTTAGAAAAAATAATAGAATAAAAATAATATATTTATTTCTAATATTTTGATTAATAATTAATATATAATTTTTCTAGTATTCTGTATAATATAATTAAGATATATAATATAAATAAAATAATAATTATATATTTTTATATATATTTTTTATTATAAGAATAATAATTTTATAAAAAGCTGAATTTTATTAATATAACTAGAATTTTCTTATTATTTCTAATAAATAATAATAAAAAAGATATTAATTTTTTTAATTATATTTTTTTAATTTAAAAAGCTTCTTTTTATATATTTTTAGATAATAATAAAAATAGTTAGATTAATAATTATTTAATTTAAATATATCTTAACTATACTAGAGCTTAAAAAGATATAGTAAATAAATCTTAATATTAAAAATAATTTAAATAATTAATTATCTGACTTTTAGTTATACTATAATTAGATATAAAAATTCTAATTAATCTAACCTGACCTGGCTGTTAGCCACTCTAATTCAATAAAATAAATAAGAAAAATATAGAAATAGTATTTTATTTTAAACACTTCTTTAAATATTAAAAACAATATTAGTTTATTAAGATAATTACTTAAAAAAAGTAATATTATAATTTAAGCTTATACTTTTAAATCACAAATCTATATTATAAATAATAAATAGTTTAAATATTAATTATATTAATTTTAATAATAATTTAAACAAAAAATAGATTATAAATAGTATTTATCTAATTATAAATTTTAGAATAATTGACTTAAAGATAAAGATTTAATAAAATCAATAATATGGTAAATTAAAACAACTATGAATTATATATATAATAATAAAAAGAAAAGGTAGTAAGAGAAATTTAATAATAATAATTCAAATAAACTATCATAATTCGAAATATCTAATATATTAATTATATTTATTATAATTATTATAAATATTAAGTCTTTTCAATATAAAAAATAATTAAAAAATATATTAAAAAACTTGATAAAGATAGCCTGAATTTGTATAGATTCTTAATGATATAATAATTAAAATATTATTAATATAATTATTAACTATGATATTAATAATATATACTAAAGTTAAAAAGCTTAGAAAGCTTCAGATTAAAGAAAATGTTATAATAAATCTAAATAAGAATTTTTAAAAAAAGAAATGTATCAAGTATATGAGATTAGCTTATATTAAAAACATAATATATATAATTAATTTCACATAAGAGTCTTATAATAATTATTTATAATCTACTTATTTCAACAAGATTATCTTATTTTTTATATAAATAAATTGATAGACTATAATTACTTGTTAGACTATATTGCGTGATATTATATTATTAGTTATATGACTCAATATCCTGCCAGTATCTTAAATAGACAGCTATCTTTAGCTAGTTAAATTAATTAATCTTCTATTTTTTTAATATTTTTTATATAGATTATAAGTTCTTCTGCTTAGTATTAGATTTAATATTATTAAATATTATTAGATACTTTATTTTGATTTAATATCTAATTGATTTTATTATTATTTTTAATATTTTTAGTTTTTTTAAACTTTTTTTTATAATTATAGCTGCTTGGATAAATGTTTTGTTAAATATATTTTCTAATATTTAATTATTATTTTTTTTAATATTATAATTTTATTAATAATTTGCTTTATTGTATTAATTTAAAATAATTTATTTTAATAATATACTCTTATTTTTTTTAATAAATATTTCTCTAATTTTCTTTATTTTATTATATAATCTCTAAATAATTATAAATTTTCAGAGATTTTTTCTAATATATTTAATATAAACTTTACTAAGTCTAATTTTAAAATAATTAATATTTTTTTTAAATTATATTACAGCCAGAACTTCTTTAAATAAAAGGAATTATTAATATAAATACTAAAAGTTAAGAATTAATATTATTAAAATATTTTTAAAAATAAATCTTATTTTAAGAAATTTTAATATTATATTACTGCAGTTACTTTTATATATAAATCTTTTATACATTTAAATAATATTACTAAAGCTATTATTATATTAATATAGATTTATAATAAAATTAATATATATATATAATATAATAAGAAGCTTAAGAATAATTATATAAAAAATCTAAATAAATAAAATTAAGTTAATTTTTTTAATAAGTATATTTTAGTAACTTATTAATTCTAATATTAATTCTTTTATTTTAAAAATAGAAATTACTGCTGATATATATAATAAGATTAAAAAGATTTATAATATATTAAAAATTATTAATATATTTTCTAAATTTTAAAAAATAATTAATATAAAATATTTTATTAATATTAATTTTTTTATCTTCTTAAAAAAATAGATTAAATTAATTAATAGTCTATATAAGATAATTAAATTATCTAATGAAATTAAATTTATATATTTTTAAATTATCTTATAAAATAATTCTATAATATAATAATTTTTAATTTTAATTAGCTATAATAATTTCTTAAAATTTAATTTATATAATATTTATTAAAAATTCACTGTCTCTGAATATAATTAAAAAATATTATTAATTTATTTTACTAATAATTAGAAACAGGATTATAATTATAATAGAGATTATAATAAAAATTATAATAATTTTAATTTTTAATTAATTAAACTTTTTTAAATTTTTAAATTTATAAATTATAATTTTATATAATATAATAATTATTAATTTTATAGTAATTATTTATTAAGTAATTATTATTATAAAATAAATAATAAGAATAAAATTAAAAATAAAAATAATAAACAAGATTATAGCAAAGATTATAATTATAATAAAGAATATAATAATTCTTTAGCTAATATAATTAATAATAATACTCTAGAATTAGTTACTAATATTTTTATTAAATTAATTTTAATACATATCTTAAGTATAGATTATAATAATCTGAATATTAATATTATTAAGATTTTTAATAATATAAATATTAATATTAATACTTCTATAAATTTACTTATTATTATTAATATTATTATTAATAAAATAAATCTTTTTTATAATATTATAAAGTAATTTAAAAAGTCTATAAAGAGTTTAAATTTTTAAATAATAAATTTAAGATTATTATATTATATAATATATTTAAAAATATATTTTATTAATTATTATATATATATTTTATTAATTTATATAATTATAAACTTAATATTCTGAACTTATAGATATAATAATATTATATTTAATTTTTTTATTTAGATTAATTATTTAATCTGACTTAATCTTTTAAGACTTATTAATATTTAATATATTTTAATCTTAATTTATAATCTTTTCTTAATCTATTAAATTAAAAAAAAGCTTAAAATAAAGTTTAAATTAGATAGCTTAATAATTCTTATTAATATTATTAATAAATATAAAAGTTATAGATATACTCTAATTAATTATTATTATTTTTCATTATTAATAATATGAGTTCTAATAAATTAAATATCTTAAAACAGACTAAGTATCTTATATAAATATTAAAAAAAATTAATTTTATTAAATTTTTATTTTTTATTATTATTACTATAATCTTTTCTGATTTAAAACTAATTCTAATTTATTTAATTTATTATTAGACTATTTATATTTTTAAATATAAGTTTTATAATTTAATAAAGTATATAATTAATATATAAATACTAAAGAAGATATTTTAGAATTTATATAAATTATATTTTAAAAATAAAGATTATACTCTATCTATTAATAAAAAAAATATAAGATATTAAGTTTATATAAGGATGCATGTTGAGATAGTATAAAGAAAGTATATCTATTATAAAGTTAAGATAGTGTTTATATTACTTAAAATATTATTATTAGTTTTTTATCTAGTTTCTCTTATAGATAGATATATTTATAAGAATTCTATAAATTATATATTATATTAATATAATTACTTTATAAAAAACTGTTTCTATAGTATAAATATTTCTTATAATATAATATATTATAAAAATTATAAGAATTATTATTCTTATAATTATTCTTTTTTTTAGAATCTTAATTTTTAAGATTATTATTTATAAAAAATTAGATATTATTAAAATTTCTGCTGTAAAATCTTTTTTATAAAGAAATTAATTAAAAAAAAATATTTTTTTTTTATAATATTTATTTTATATAAGCTTATTACAGCTGTTCTGTATAGCTATAATTATATTATTATTTATTATATTTTAGATTTCTATAATTATAGCCAGATAATAAATATTATAAATATTTTTATAATTATAATTAAATAATAAATATAATATAATATTTCTAATTTAAATATAAATTAAAACTTAGAGCTTAGAACTTAGAGTTCTAAAAAAAAATATTTTTTTTAAATTTCTTTTTTTTTTTTCTTAATTCTTTTTATTTTTTAAATTTTTTTTTTAATCTCTGTGATCTCTTCTCTCTAATTATTATTATTATTATAAATAAGTACTTATTTAAAAAACTCTTATAATTATTTATATTCTTATAGCTGTTTTATATTTTTATAATTATTTTATATTTTTTATAATTTATTTTATATTTTTATAACTATTTTATATTTTTATAATTATTTTATAATCTTTACAGCTTATTTTATATCTTTATAACTATTTTATATTTTTATAATTATTTTATAATCTTTATAGCTTATTTTATATCTTTATAATTATTTTTTATTTTTATAATTTATTTTATATTTTTATAACTGTTTTATACTCTTGCGGCTCTGAAGTATTTATATTAAATTATAAGATATAATATTTTATAATCTTTTATTAATTTATAAATACTTATTATTTTATAAGTCTGAGATATATATAATCTAATCTAGAAATTATAACTAACTATCTTAGTATCTTTCTTTTTATATTATATATTTGCCGGCCCCCCCTCCCGCGAAGAAATCGCTGCTTTTATTACTAGGCTTTTGCTCTTCTCCTCCCTCTTCACTCTCTTCTTCCTCGCGCCGCGCATCCGCTGGCCCCTTCTCCCGCGAAGAAATTGCTGCTTTTATTACTAGGCTTTTATCTTTTTTCTTTCTCTTTACTCTTTTCTCTCTTCTCTTCTCCCCGCGAGCGTCCGCGGTAAGTAATTTCTTAGGAAGATTTATTTTATATCTTATAATTAATATAAAATTAGAATAGTCTGTTTCTGTGACTGCTATTGCTGCTGCTATTATTATTATTATTATTATTATTATTATTATTATCTCTGTCTCTGCTATTATCACCGCTGCTAATATTATTATTATTTTTATTCTAATTTTTTTATTTTTTTTTATAATAAATATCTATCTTTTTTATAGAGTATAAAAAACTAATTTATATATAATTTATTATTTTATTAGCTAAGATTCTTAAAATAATCTAATTTTTTATAATATTATCTTCCTGTGTCTTTTTTATAATTTATTATTATAATAAAGATATTATTTTAAATAATATTCTTATTATTTTTATAATATATAAGTAATAAATAAATAAGCTATTTTTTTTTAGAGAATATATTTAGATTTATTTAGAATTAATCTATTCTATAAAATATTAAAATTATAAACTAGATTTTAACTTAGTTTATAAATTTATTTATAATAAACTAATTTATTAATATTTTTATAAATATATTAATAATTTTATTAGATCTCTCTTTCTAAATAGAATTATAATTTTTATTTAATTAAAAAAATATTAAATTATACAGCTAATAATATAATCTATTTTCTTTATTAAATTTAATAATTATTACTAGCTAAAAATTTAGATCTAGCTTTATAAGATTTTTTTTATAATTAAAATTAATCAGCTCTCTTTCTCTAATTAAATATATAATATATATTATAATTTCTTGGGCTTAAGAATATTTATAATATATATTAATAATAATTATAAATAGAGATATAATAATTATATTTAAATTAGATATAAAATCTGCTTTTTATAAATTAAATAATTAATTTATTTATTTTTATCTCTGTAAATATTTATTATATTTTATATTTTAAATTATTATTAGATAAAAATCTTTATAAATAATTTTTTCTATTATCTTATTATTTTATTTTTTTTTTATTTTTTTATTTTTTAAATAAAGACTATACTCATAAATAAACTTCTTATAAAATTATAAATAATATAAATTTATAATTAATTTTTAAATATTATTTTTATTAAAATATTTTTTTTATTTAATTAAAATTTTTAAAAATCTATTTTAACTCTGCAAGATTAATAAAATCTTTAGATAATATTTATAATTATTTTCTTTTATAGAAAAGTACTTTTATAAATTTATTTTATTTATTTTATAATATTTATAAAGTAATAATATATAAAATATATTATATATTTATAATTCTGTAAATAATTTCAGTCTATAGATTTATAAATTTATTTATTTAATAATATAATAAAATATTTTATTTTATAAATTTAGTTTTTTACTAGTCTATTTTTATAAAAAATATTTTATAAATAATTAAATTATCTTCTTTAATATAAAGCTTTTTATTTATTTTTTATAATTATAGAATTATTTTTATTTTTTATAAATAAAAATTAGATTTTTCTCTATTTTAATATAGATTTTCTAAATATATTTAATTTATTTAAAGATTTTAATCTCTGCTTTTCTTTTTTTATAAAAATTTATTTTAATAATTTATAGATATTTTATAATAATAATATAAAAAAATAATTTTTTTATAAAGACTTATAAGATATTATTATATATAAACTTTATAATAAATAATAAATCTATTTAATTATTTTATTTAAAATTAATATAATTTTATAAGTACTGCTTGAGAATATTATTTAATTTTTTAATTTAATTATTAATCTGCGGATAATAAGCTATATTTAATTTTTTTTTTATTATAAATATATAAATAAAATCAGACTAGAAATTTTTTATAAAAATATTATTATATTTATAATAATTTTTATAAATATATTATATAAATAGAAAATCTCTTTAATAAAGATTCTTATAAGATTCTTTTTATTAAGATTTTTTTATAAAAAAATAAAATAAATTATTTTATTATATTAGTTTATTATTATTAGAATATTATTAAAAATCTTTTTTAAATTCTTAATAATACTAGCACTTGCAGATAGATTAATAATAAAGTTTATTATTATTTTTTTTAGAATTTTATAAATATAAATAAGGATTTTAATAATTTTTATTATTTTTTATAAATTATTCTATTATCTTAATATACTCCGCAGGCCTGATAGTATTTATTTATAAAATTATTTATTTTTAATTATTAAAATTATTATAATATTAATACTAATATTTTTCTATTTATAAAGTAATTTATAATAAAATTATTATATAGCTTTATAAGTATCTAAAGCTTAAGAATATATTTATTTAAAATATATAATTATTTTATTTTTTATAAAAAATTTTTATAATTCTTCTATTATAAAATCTTATTTATTTATTTTTTTTTATAATTTAAAGTTTTTAGAATCTCTTAGTTCTTTGTAAATTCTTTATATCTATTAATTTTTTAACAATATTATAAATACTATAACTAGCAGCTTTATAAAAGAATTCTTATAATATAATTATTTTATAATAATAATATTATTTATTATCTTTTCTTCTATAATTTTCTATATAATTAAAATATATTTATAAATAAAAATCTATTTAATATTTATAAATAAAGCTTCTGTTTTTATATTTTCTAGCTTTTATAATTTAAATAAATTAAATAATTATTATAAAATTAATTTAATTAATTTCTTATAATTCTTGACTGCTGTCTTTTTTTTATAATATAAATATTATAAAAATATATCTATAGAATTCTATATATCTAGATAATAAATAAAATAAAATTAAAATATTATAAATTATTATATTTATTATATCTATTTTTATAATAATTCTAGATTTATTATAAAATATTTAAGATTTTTATAATTAATAAATATCTTTATTACAAGATCTGCTCTCTCTAGCTAGTAATATTCTTTTTTAAATAATTTTATTATTATAAATAATTTTTAATTATAAATTTTATAATTTCTTTTTGTTATAATTATTTTTTATAAATAAAATATAATTAAAGTCTACTAGCTATCTGTATTTTTTTATAATAATATATTATTAATTATAAAATTAAATATATTTATTTTAATATATATTTACTTTTTTTTCTTAAAATAAATAATTATAATATTTTTTATAAATATTATCTTTAGCTGCTTAAAACTTTTATAAATATTAGTTATAAAAAATTTTATATTAGATTTTTTTTTTCTTTTATAAAATTTCTTAGTAAGATCTATAAATAGAATTATTATTTATAAATATTTTAAAATAAATTATTAATATTAATTTATAAATTTTATAAATTATAATATATTTTTTATATTCTATAACTCTAATTACTTGCAGATTATTATAATTTATTTTAATTTTATTTATATATTTTCACAGCTAATAATAAATTTAAGAAAATTAATCTTTATTTATATAAAATAGTACTTGCTTAGTTTTATATATAAACTTATTTTAATTAAAATATATATAACTTCGCGAATTTATTTTTTATATATTTTTAAATCTTATAAGTATATTATAATATTATTAAGATAAATAATTATAAAATTATACAAGTATTTTATAAATAAAAAAATTATAAAATCTTAAAATTCTGCGGATATATTAATTAATTTAAATAATATAATTAAATATTTAAACAAGCTATACTTTATTTAAAAAACTGTTTTTTATTTATAGTCTACTATAATTTTTATTTTATAATAGACTTTATAAAAATTAAATTATATAAATTATAATATCTTTATAAGCTAATGAATATAGCTATTAATTTATAATAATAAATATTAATTTTTAATAATTTATTTATTTAGCTTATAATAATTAATATATACTTGCAAGATTTTATTTTTTTTTATAAAAAGAACTAATACTTTGATAGATAATTTTAAATATTAAATTTATTTATATATAAAATATTTTTATAAATACTCTTAGAGTATTTTCTGCTCCGCGAATAATATTTTATAAATTAGATCTATTTTTAATTTATAATTTTCTTTTAGATTAATCTTTAAATTAATATTTAATTATAAGAATAAATAGTCTATTATTTTATTTTTTATAAATATTATTTTAAATTTATAAAGCTATTCTAAAAATATTTTTAAGTTTATTTTTTTATAAATAAATCTAATTATTATAATTTATAATTATTTAATCTTTAACTCTTCTGTAAGAAATTTTATAATAATAATATATTATATCTTAATTTATTATTTCTTATAAAATTTTAAATAATATTAATTAAATTCTATAATAGAGATCTCTATCTAGATTTATAATATATTTAATATAACTTTCTTTATATTAGATATTATAATAATAATTTTTTTATAAACCTTATAATTATTTTCTATATTTATAAGATTAATCTTAAATATTATAATCTTTTTTAATTAAATATTACTATTATTTAATAGCCTTATAAAAATTTTTATAAATATTATTAATTATTTTATAATTTTTATTATTATTATAAATATTAGATTTACTTTTATATTTATATTAATCAAGATATTAATCTTCTTAAATAGATTAATTTTATTTTATATAAATAATTATTCTCGCAGTCTTAGAATAAAATATATTATAAGAAATATATTTATTAATTTATTATAATTTATTTAGACTATAAATTATTTCTTAAGATTTTTATTTTTATACTAGTAATAATATTTTATAATATAATCTTATTTTTTATAATTAAAATATTTTATTATTTCTGCGAGTACTAATATAAAATCTTATAAAATAAATATTTTTAATATATTTAATTATAAAATATTTCTCTATAAAAATCTCTTATAATAATTCTAATTATTAAATTATCTTATCTAATCTATAAATAATAATAACTTTTTTTTTATAAATAATTAATCTTTTTATATTATTAATTAATACTTAATCTTAATTTTATAAATACTATAATTAAATCTTATTTAATAATAAAAAGCTTTAGCTATTTATAGATTTTTTATTTTATATTTTATAAAAAAATTTAAAGAATAAATATAATTATATAATATTTAATTTTTATATTTTATAATCTAGCTCTGTTTTTATCTTCTTTTAATATTATAAATATATAAAGTTTTTTTTTTTTTATAAGAAATTATTCTTAGAATTTATAATTATATTTTTTATTTATAATTTTTCAAATTATCTAGCTATATCTTAAGAAATTTATAAAAATTTATCTAATTATTTTTTTAAAAAAGTTTTATAATTTTATCTTTCTATAAATTACTAAATATATAATTTAGATAAATTATTATAATTTATATTTATTAATTTTTATTTTAATTATTAATCTCCGCGATAGACTTTTACTGAATAATAAATAATTAAAAAATAATATAATTATAAGTATTATAATATTTACTATTTTATAAAAAATATATATATATATTAATCTTTTTTAATTTTATAAATAAAATATTAAAATTATTTAAAGATTTATAAATTTTTTTATTATTTATAAATATTTTAAGTCTCTATTTTAGTTCTATAATTTATTAAAATATATTTAATTATTTATAAAAATTCTTAGAGAATAATAAGATTATATTTATTTTAATTATTTTTTTTATAATAATTTTATAATTAATCTTTAAAAAATTAGAAGAATTCTTGGAGATATAATATTTAATATTTTATATAATTATAATTTTAATAAATTATCTTACAGATTTTAAAATAATAAGATTATAAGAATATATATTAAAATAATATAAAAAAAATATATTTATTATTAAATTAAGATAATATTTATATTATTTAAAATATTATTACTAGTTTTTTATTTAGCTTTTTTTATAAATAAATATATCTATAAGAATTCTGTAGATTATATATTATACTAGTATAATTACTTCGCGAGGAACTGTCTCCGCAGTATAGACATTCCTCGCGATATAATATATCGCGAGGATTATAAGGATTACTATCCTTATAGTTTAAATTAAGAGATTTTATTTATATAGATATTTATAGATTAATCTCTGTAAGAGACTTTATTAATATTTTTTATTTTATTATATTTATTAATTATATTATTAAATACTACTGGATTTTTATAATAAAGGATTATATAGGTATATTGAAAAAGTTTTTTTTATAATAAAATTATTTATTAATTTAATTTTAAATATTAATTAAATATTTTTATATAAATAATATATTAGAGTATAGTTTTTTAAAAAATTATTATAAATCTAAAAATATTATTTAATATTCTGTTTTATATTATTAATCTGTTTTTAATAAAATAATTAAAATTAAGATTTATTATTTAATAAGACTAAATATCTTTATAATAACAGAGAATTAATTTCTATGAAATTATATTATATAAATAATTAAGTATATTAGAAATAAATTTAGTTATAATATTATTAATATAATATTTTATAAGATTCTATATAATATTTAATCTGATATTTTTTATTAAAGAGTTTTTAATTATTAATATTAATATCTTATATTAGAGAAAATCTATAATAAACTAGACTCTAGAATAAATAAAGATTAATTTATTAATTATAATAAAAATCTATATAAAATTTAACTTAAAATTAAAAAATAATATTATAATTAAAAATATTATATTTTATAAAAAATCTGTTTTTATACTATTATTTTTAAATATTAAATATAAATTAGATAATATTTTAATTAACTCTTTAACTAGAAATTAAAGTATTAAAAATTATTAATATATTTTATCTAAATTTCTATTTATATAAAATAATAAATCTAAATTTATTAATTTTTATAAGTTTAATATTATTAATTCTTTTATTTAATTCTAAATTATAAAATTATAGATTAGATTTAATTAATTAATTACTAATAATTTCTTATAGCTCAGAAAATATAAAATAATTAAAAGAATATTTCTAATTATAATTTTAAATTCTTTTATTAATATATATATATAATAAATTCAGTCAGAGATCTTATATTAGAATCTTAATTTAAATTATCTTTTTTAATATTAATATCAGTAATTAAAAATTTTATTAATTATTAATAATAATAAAATTAATTTATTAGATATCTTTTTATTTTATTATATAAAACAGTTTAATACTTAAGCTAAGATCTTAAATTAATTTTTTAAATAATTTATAAAAATTAAGAAATTAAGTTTAAAATTTTTAAAATATATATAATTATATACTATAATTTTATAAGTAGATTCTAATTGATATAAGAATATTAGATTTATTAATTTTTTAAAATAGCTGTATATTATAAATATTTTATTTAATTTAATAGCTGATACTACTAATATTAATATTTTAAATAAAATATTATATAATATTATTATTCTATTAAAATTATTTAATAAAAATATATTCTATTTTTATAATTAAATACTATATTATATAAAAAGTTAATAAAATAATATAAAATAGTTTATTATAAGATTAAATAATATTTTTATTTAAAATTTTTTATATTATTTATAGAAAGAAAAAAATAAGATTTTTATTAATATATTAAATTTAATAAATCAAGTCTAATAATACTTATAAAGTATATTTTATAATTAAGAATTATAAATAATAATTAAATAAGAACTTTAAAATATATAAAGTTTATATAGTTATTATCAAATTAATAAATTTAAAAGTCTTTATTATATTAACCGGAAAGTTTAAATAATATTTATATAATATCAATATTATAGTTATTTTTTATATATTAAATTATATAAACTATTTTATATTTAATTTCTAAAAAGCGTTAAGAAATTAGATTATTATAAATAATTTTTTAAAATTATTTATAATTTAAAATAGTTACTCAGAAAGTAGTATATATTATTTTATAATTCTTTTATTTTATAAAAATTCATATGTATATATACAGACTATACTATATGTAAGAATAGTAATCCTTATAACCCTTGTGATATAATATATCACAAGAAATACTTATACTGCGGAGACAGTCTCTTGCGAAGTAATTATATTAATATAATATATAATTTACAGAATTCTTATAGATATATCTATTTATAAAAAAAACTAGATAAAAAACTAGTAATAATATTTTAAATAATATAAATATTATTTTAATTTTATAATAGATATATTTTTTTTATATAATCTTAATATATATTCTTATAATTTTATTACTTAAAATCTATAAAATAATTTATTATAATTATATCTATATAAAATATTAGATATTATATTTATAAGAATTTTTCAGATTTTCTAAAGATTAACCGCGAAATTATTATAAAAAAAATAATTAAAATAAATATAATCTTATTATTCTCTAAGAATTTTTATAAATAGTTAAATATATTTTAATAAATTATAGAACTAGAATAAAGATTTAAAATTTTTATAAATAATAAAAAAATTTATAAATCTTTAAGTAATCCTAATATCTTATCTATAAAATTAAAAAAATTAATATATATATATATTCTTTATAAAATAATAAATATTATAATATTTATAATTATACTATTTTTTATTTATTTATTATTTAATAAAAATTTATCACAGAGATTAATAATTAAAATAAAAATTAATAAATATAAATTATAATAATTTATCTAAATTATATATTTAATAATTTATCCAAAAATAAAGTTATAAAATTCTTTTAAAAAAATAATTAAATAAATTTTTATAAATTTAATAAAATATAGCTAGATAACTCAGAGAATTATAAATAAAAAATATAATTATAAATTTTAAAAATAATCTTTTATAAAAAAAAGAATTTTATATATTTATAATATTAAAAAAAGATAGAAATAAAATTAGATTATAAAATATAAAAACTAAATATTATATAATTATATTTATTCTTTAAATTATTTTTATAAAATATAAAATAAAAAATTTATAAGTAGCTGAATTTGTTTATTATTAAATAAGATTTAATTATATTACTTATAAAATTAAGATTAAATATTAACTAATAAAATAAAAAGATTAATTACTTATAAAAAAAAGTTATTATTATTTATAAATTAAATAAAATAATTTAATAATTAAAGCTATTATAAGAGATTTCTACAGAAAAATATCTTATAATTAAATATATTAAAAATATTTATTCTATAAGACTCTGTATTAATATTTATAAAAATAATAAAATATTTTAATTATAAAAAATAAGATTATATTATAAAAAATTATTACTAGTGCAAGAATAAAAATTTTAAGAAATAATTTATAATCTGAATAGATTATAAAAAACTAGTAAATATATCTTTTATAATATATTTTATTTTAAGATTATAAGAATAATTATTTATATAGAATAAGATTAATCTATTTAAAAATTTTAATATTGTAATTAATATAAATGTAGAAATAAATCTAATATTTATAATAATAATAAAAATTACAGAATAATTAATAATATTTATAAAGATTTTTATAAGATTATTAAATAATAATAATATTTAATTAAAAGAAACTATAATATTTAAGATTAATTTTATAAATATAAAAAATAATTATAAGATTTATAAAAAAATTATTATTATAATATCTAATATAAAAAAATTATATTAAATATATTATAAATCTAGATAAAAATCTCTATTATAAAATTTAATTAATATTATTTAAAATTTTATAAGAAATAACAAATTAAAATATAATATATTATTATAATAAAATTTCTTATAAAGAGATTAAAAATTAAATAATTATAAATTATAATAATTAGATTTATTTATAAAAAGACAGATTTAAAAATATTTTTAAAATAATTTATAATTTAATAAATAATATTTACAGAGAATAAAACAATAGACTGCTTATTTTTATAATTAAATATTATTTTAAAGATTAATCTAAAAGAAAACTATAAATTAAAAATAAATTAATATTTAAAATTATTTATTAAATATTAGTTCTTTATAAAAAAAAAGAATAGAAACTTGTAAGTATATATTAATTATTATAAATTAAATAAATAAACTATTAAAATAAATATTTATTATTATAAATTAATAGCTATATTAATCAGCTTATAGAAATATTATAATTTATATAATTTAATTTTTATAAAATTTATTATAAAATAAGAATTATAATAGATTATAAATAAAAATAGTTTTTTAAATAAAATTTAACTTATTTAAATATTTAATTATATTATTTAAACTAACTAATATATCTATAGAATTTTAAGATTTTATAAATTTTTTATTTATAAAATATTTAAATAATTTTATAATTATTTATTTAATAATATTATAATATACTTACAAGATTTAAGAAATATAAAAATCAAATTTATAAAATTATATATATTTTAATTAAGATAGATTTATATATAAAACTAAGTAAGTATTATTTTATATAAATAAAGATTAATTTTTTTAGATTTATTATCAGCTGTAAGAATATATAAATATTAAAATAAATTATAATAATTTATAAGTAGTCAGAGTTATAGACTATAAAAAATATATTATAATTTATAAAATTTATAAACTAATATTAATAATTTATTTAAAAATATTTATAAATAATAATTTACTTATAAATCTTATTAAAAAATTCTATAAAGAAAAAAAAAATAATCTAATATAAAATTTCTTATAATTAATATTTATAAAAATTT
>NW_020290486.1:0-59579 GCF_003184545.1 Aspergillus heteromorphus CBS 117.55 | reverse complement strand
ATTTATCTAATTTCTTATAATTCTTAATTATTACTATTTTTTATAACTTAAATATTATAAAAATATATTTACAGAATTCAACACATCTGAATAATAAATAAAATAAAATTAAAATATATAAAATATTATATTTATTATATTTATTTTATAATAGCTCTGAACTTATTATACAGTATTTAAGATTTTATAATTAATAAATATTTTAATTATAAAATCTAGTTTCTTTAGTTAGTATATTATTCTTTAAATAACTTTATTATTATAAATAATTTTTTATTATAAATTCTATAATTCTTTTTATTATAATTATCTTTTATAAATAAAATATAATCAAAATTTATAAATTATTTATATTTTTTGTAATAATATATTATTAATTATAAAATTAAATATATTTATTTTAATATATACTTACTTTCTTTAAAAAAAATAAGTAATTATAATATTTTGTATAAATATTATTTTTACTTATTTAAAGCTTTTATAAATATTTGCTATAAAAAAAATATACTAGATTTCTTTTTATAAAATTTCTTAATAGAATTTATAAATAAGATTAATATTTATAATTATTTTAAATAAATTATTAATATTAGTTTATAAATTTTATAAATTATAATATATTTTTATATTTTATAACTTTAATTATTTATAAATTATTATAATTTATCTTAATTTATTTATATATTTTTATAATTAATAATAAACTTAAAAAACTTAATTCTCTTTTATATAAAATAATACTTACTTAGCTTTATATATAGATTTATTTTAGTTAAGATTTATATAAGTTTATAAATTTATTTTTTATATATTTCTAAATCTTATAAGTATATTATAATATTACTAAAATAAAAAATTATAAAGTTATTTAAATATTTTATAAATAAAAAATTTATAAAGTCTTGAAATTTTATAAGTATATAATTAATTTAAATAATATAATTAAATATTTAAATAAATTATATTTTATTTAAAAAGCTATTTTTTATTTATAGTCTGTTATAAGTTTTATTTTATAATAAATTTTATAAATATTAAATTATATAAATTATAATACTTTTATAAGCTAATTAATATAGTTATTAATTTATAATAATAAATACTGATTTTTAATAATTTATTTATTTAATTTATAATAATTAATATATACTCGCAAATATTTATTTTTTTTATAAAGAGAACTAATATCTTAATAAATAATTTTAAATATTAAATCTATTTATATTAGATATTCTTATAAATACTCTTAAAGTATTTTTTATTTTATAAATAATATTTTATAAATTAATCTTATTTTTAATTTATAATCTTTTTTTAGACTAATCTCTAGATTAATATTTAATTATAGAAATAAATAATTTATTATCTTATTTTTTATAAATATTATCTTAAATTTATAAAATTATTTTAAAAATATTTTTAGATCTATCTTTTTATAAATAGATTTAATTATTATAATTTATAATTATTTAATCTTTACTTAATCCGCAAGAAACTCTATTATAATAATATAATATATTTTAATTTATTATTTTTTATAAAATTTAAAATAATATTAATTAAACTCTATAACAGAAATCTTTATTTAAATTTATAATATATTTAATATAATCTTTTTTATATTAGATATTATAATAATAATTCTTTTTTAAATTTTATAATTAGTTTTTATATTTAAAAAATTTATTTTAAATATTATAATTTCTTCTAATTAGATATTATTATTATTTAATAATCTTATAAAAATCTTTGCAGATATTATTAATTATTTTATAATTTTTATTAATATTATAGAAATTAGATTTAGTTTTATATTTATATTAATTATAATATTAATTTTTTTAAATAAATTAGTCTTATTTTATATAAATAATTATATTTATAATTTTAAAGTAGAATATATTATAAAAAATATATTTAATAGCTTTTTATAATTTATTTAAATTATAAATTATTTTTTAAAATTCTTATTTTTATATTAGTAATAGTTTTTTATTATATAATATTATTTTTTATAATTAAAATATTTTATTATTTCTGCGGGCGCTGATATAAAATCTTATAAAATAAATATTTTTAATATATTTAATTATAAAATCTTTTTTTATAAAAATCTCTTAATAATTCTAGCTATTAGATTATTTTATCTAATTTATAAATAGTAATTCTTTTTATATATAATTAGTCGTCTTATTCTATTAATTAATATTTGATCTTAATTTTATAAATAATATAATTAAATTCTATTTAATAATAAAGAAGTCTAGCTATTTATAAATCTTTTATTTTATATTTTATAAAAATATTTTAAAAAATAAATATAATTTTATAATATTAAATTTCTATATTTTATAATTTAATTTTATTTTTATCTTTTTTTAATATTATAAATATATAAAGTTTTTTTTTCTTTTATAAGAAATTACTCTTAAAATTTATAATTATTATTTTTATTTATAATTCTTTGAGTTATTTAGCTATATCTTAAAACCTTTATAAAAATCTATTTAATTATTCTTTTAAAATAAATTTTTAATCTTATTTTTCTATAAACTATTAAGTATATAATCTAGATAGATTATTATAATTTATATTTATTAATTCTTATCTTAATTATTAATCTTTATAATAAATTCTTATTAAATAATGAATAATTAGAAAATAATATAATTATAAGTATTATAATATTTATTATTTTATAAAATATATATATATATATTAATCTTTTTTAATTTTATAGATAAAATATCAGAGTTATTTAAAGATTTATAAATTTTTTTTATTATTTATAAAAATTTTAAGTCTTTAGTACTTTGCCCTAATTCTGTAATTTATTAAAATATATTTAATTATTTATAAAAAGTCTTAAAAAATAATAGAATTATACTTATTTTAATTACTTTTTTTATAATAATTTTATACTTAATTTTTAAAAAATCAGAAGAACTCTTATAAATATAATATTTAATATTTTATATAAATATAATTTTAATAAATTATCTTGCAGAATTTAATATAGTAAATATATATTAAAAAAATATAAAAAAATATATTTATTATAAAATCAAGATAATATTTATATTACTTAAAATATTATTATTAATCTTTTATCTAACTTCCCTTGCAGATAAAAATATTTATAAAAATTCTATAAGTTATATACTATACTAGTATAATTATTTTATAAGAGATTATCTCTGCAGTATAAGTATTTCTTATAATATAATATATTATAAGAATTATAAAAATTACTATTTTTATAATTTCTTAGATTTAAGTTATAAAAAAATAAAAAAAATATTATTTTTTTTTAATTAATAATTATAGCTGCTTTTCTTAGATATATATTATAAAAATTGAAAAATTTTAATATATTTAAAAATAATTAGATATTTAATTTTAAAATATAAAATATTAAATAGAGAAGATACTTATAATAATCTAGATTGATAATATAAAAAAATTTATTATATTAATTTTCTAGAATTAATTTAAAAATATTAAGTTTAAATTTATTAAAGCAGAGATATTAGCTTAAAATAATATATTTAAATAATCTAATTAGATTATTCTAAAGATTATATATATTCTGCTAATTAAATAAAAGATTAATTAAGTATATTAAAAGTAGATTATAAATATAATTAATTATTTAAAAAATTATATAATTATTATAAAATATTTAAAAAGAATTTATAAAAAATTAAAAACTTTATTTAAATTTTAATTTAATTATTTATCTAATTTTAAGTATTTATAAACTTAAAGATATAAAATATTATATTATTATAAAAATATAAATAAATTAAAAAGCTATATATCTGAAGAAATATTTTAAAAATATAAAAAAATAAATAATATATTATTATACTAAGAAATAGTAATATAAGATTTATTATATATTCTAAATTTTATAAAAAAAGATTAGAATATTGCTTAGATATTAATTAGATATTTTATAATTTATTTTAAAAATAATAATTATTTTATATTTTATTAAATACTCTTACTTCTCTAAGCAGTCTTTAATTTATAAATTTAGACTTAAAATTTATTATAAATCTTTAACTAATAATTATAGACATATATAAGTTTATTAAAGAAAATAATTAAATTAATAATTAAATTAATTAATTCTATATTTTTAAAATAATTAATTACTATAATTAATAAAAATAATTTTTTAATAATAATATAATTAATAAGAACAGTCCTACTGCTTTAAATAATAATATTAAAAATAAAAATAAATTATAACTCTTAAGAATAAATTATTTAAAAATAAAAAATAATTAAAGATTAAATTATTTTAATCTAAATATAATAAATATCTATAACAACTGTCTATAAGACTTCTAAAAAATTAATAATTTAAAAAAGTAAATCAAGAATTAAGAAAAAATATTAAACTTTTTAATATAAAAGATAATAGATAATTATTTAATATAATATATTAAGATTTTTCTTGCTGTTGCTTCTAAACTTTAAAAAAAATTATAAATATAAAATAATTAAAAAGACTTTTACAAAATCAGATATTTAAATATTTAAATTATATAATAAAATAATAAAGAATTAGATCTATAGATTTAATATATTAAAATTATATAAAAAAAGATTTACTATATTAATTAGTTTTAAAATTTAAAGAATTATTCTAAAAAAAGTAAAAGAAATTATCTTCTTTCTATATTAAATTTTTAATATTAAGATTAATATTAATAAAAAAATTAATTAATTTAAAGCAAGATTACTAATCAGAGAAAAAAATAATTAAAAAATAATTTTAATAAAATATTTACTTTAATCTTTTATCTGAATAATCTCAGAATTATTATAATAATATTAATAAAATTAAAATATAAAATCTATTTTCTAAATATATTAAATATTTTTATTAATTTAGAGCTAGATAAGTCTAATTATATAAAAATATTTTAAGAACTTTAAAAATTTAATTATAAAATAATTAAAAATATAGTACAAGAACTAAGAAGATCTTTATATAAATTTAAATAATTAACTAATTTATAAAATTCTAAAATAATTTATTTATTTAAGAATATAAGATTTAAATTAATTATTGCTAATTCTAGTATTTTTATTAAGATATAAAAAAACAGAAATCTATAATATTAAAAAAAAATTAAAAAAATTCTATTTAATAATTAATTCTAGTTTAATTTAAAAACTTCTAGATATTAGATTAATCTAAAAAAAGAACAGATTAATTAAGATAAATTAGAAAGTTTATATTAAATAGGTTCTTAATTAATTTAAAATAATAAATTATAAATCTATTAGTATATTAATAAAATTAAATATCTAATTTAATATTAATAGTTTATAACTAAATAAGAAAAATTATAAAATATTTAAAATAATAATTAGAAAATTAATATTCTTAATATATAAAATATAATTAAATATTATATTTTTAATTAGTTAATTATTCTAATATCTAACTAATTTAAGCTAGATTTCTTTATTTATTATAAAATATATCTTAAGATATTTTAAAGTTATAAAAAGATATAAAATATTAGTTTTTATTTAAAAAAATAAAAATAAAATCTTTATTATATATATTAATTTAATATATATTAATATAAGATTAAAAAGATTTATTATTAAATATATAATAATAATTAATATATTATTTATTTATTAAATTAATAAAAAGTAAGTTATTATTATTTAAAACTTTATTAAAACAGAGTATATTATTATTACTAAGATAATTAAAAAAATAATCTAATATAAATATTTCTTATATATAATTAAAAAAATATTATATATTAAAATATTTTTATTATATTATATAAAGATAATTAGAGAGCTATTAAAATTATAAAAAGTTTAATAAATTATTAATAAATAAAAATATATTTTTATCTAATATTATACTATTTAGAATATAATTATAAATAAAAAAATTTATATTATCTATTTATTTATAAAAAATATAATAATAGATAGATTAATTAAAATAACTATAAATATTAATTAGATATATTTAATTAAGAATTTAAGATTTAACTAGATAAACAGACAAATTAGCTCTAATATATTAATATATTTAATTCTTTTAAATATTTAACACAGTTTTAATTAATTTATACTTATTTTAATTATTTTAATTTAAAAAAATTAAATATATTATTACTAATATAATATTATTAGTTTTATAGAATATTTTATAGTTATAATAATTAATTAATTAACTAAAATAGAAATAAATTATAAATAGTAAAATCTTATATAGTCTGATAGAATCTATAATAAATATTAATAATAAAAAAAGATAAAGCAGAAGAGAGTTATAGTTATATTTTTATTTTATATATTATTAAATTATTTAACTAAGTTTATATAAACTTTTAAGATTTTAATTAGAAAATAATAAAAAATAAATATATATAATTATCTAGACTAATTATAAAAAAGTTTATTATTTTAATTCTTTAAGATTAGTTTAAAAATATTAAATTTAAATTTCTTAAAACAGAGATATTAGTTTAAAATATTATAGTTAAATAGATTATAAATATAATTAAATATCTAAGAAATTATATTATTATTATAAAAAATATAAAAAAAATCTATAAAAAATTAAAAGTTTTATTTAAACTTTAATTTAATTAATATTTAATTATTATAAAATATCTAAAACTATATAATTAAAAAATACTGTATTATTATAAAAAAATAAATAAACTTAAAAATTATATATCTAAGAAAATATTTCTAAGATATAAAAGAAAAAATAAATAATATATTATTATATTAAAAAATAGTAATATAATAAGATTTATTATATATTTTAAATTTTATAAATAAAAATTATAATATTTATTATTTTATATTTTATTAAATATCTTTATTTCTTTAACTAATTCTTAATCTATAAATATAAACTTAAAGTCTATTAAAATCTTCTAATATAAATTCTATTAAAGAAGATAATTAAATTAATAATTAAATTAATTAATTTTAAGTATTTAAAATAATTAGCTATTATAGATAATTAAAATATTTTATTATTAATATTATAATTAATAAAAATAATTCTATTATTTTAAATAGTAATAAGATATCTCTTATTTAATAAAATAATAAGATTAAAAATAAAAGAGAGATTATAACTTCTAATAATAAACTCTCTAAAAAATAATTAAAAATTGAATTATCTTAATTTAGATATAACAAATATTTATAATAATTATTTAAAAAATTCTTAAAGAATTAGAGATCTGAGAAATAAAAAAGAATTAAAAAAAAATATTAATTATTTTATTATAGAATAAAAAAATAAAAATAATTATTTAATATAATATATTAAAATATTTCTTTTATTTATTTCTAAATTTTAGAAAAAAGATTAAAAATATAAAATAATTAGAAAGATTATTATAAAGTCAGATATTTATAAATTTAAATTTTAAAATAAAATAATTAATAATCAGATCTACAAATCTAAGTAAATTAAACTTATTTAAAGAATATTTATAGTATTAATTAACTTTAGAACTTAAAGAGTTATTTAGAAAAAATTTTTTATATTTTTTATATATTAAATCTTTAATATTAAGATTAATATTAAAAAAAACTTAATTAGTTTTAATTAATATTAATAATTAAAAAAATAAATAAAAAAGATTAATTTTAATAAAATATTTACTCTAATATTCTGACTAAATAATCTTAGAATTATTATAATAATATTTATTAAGCTAAGATATAAAGTCTATTTTCTAGATATATTAAATATTTTTATTAATTTAAAACTAGATAAGTATAGATATATAAATAAATTCTAAATATTTTAAAACTTTAATCTTAAAATAATTAAAAAAATAATTCTTAAACTATAAATATCTTTATATAGACTTAAATAATTAGATAATTTATAATATATTAGAGATTAATTATTTCAAGATTATATAATTATATCTTCTATTTAATTACTATAATCTCTAATCTCTCTTATCTAAATTAATATATTTTTTTTATTATTTTATATAATTATTTTTTTGTGAGACTATAAGTCTGAGACTTATTATTTATAATTAAATAAATAATAAATAAATAAGTTTTTTAGTCTCTCTATTATAAAATATAATAGTATATTATTAAATAGATTTTATAAATTCTATATAATATTATTATATCTATATATTAAATTATTATATCTTTTATTATAATTATATTAATTAGCTAGCAGTATTTTTAATATTATCTTTATTATTAAAATTATTATCTAGATAATCTAATTTACTAAATCTAGCTCTTATATTTTTAATATAATTAATAATATTAATCTATCTTTTCTTTTTTCTATAATTAATTAGATATATTAAAAAATATTTAATTATTATTTTTAATTATAATTAATAATCTTCAGATTATTTTTAATAATATTATTATATATAAAAACTAGATATAATAGATATAGCAGAGATTTATTATTCTTAATTATAAATAATTTATTAATTCTAATATATTATAGTCTATTAAAAATATAGAATAAATAATAGAGCTAATTTAGATAGATAATAATATAATAATTAAGTCAGATATTAACTAATCTATTAAAAAAAATATATAATTCTAATCTCTTTATTAAATATAAAGATCTTTAGATAATAGAAATAATAAATATTTTTAAAATTTAATAATTTCTAAATTTATTATTATTTATTATATAATATCTTCTTTCTATATCTCTAAAATTATATTACTTTATAAAGTTAAAAATAATATATTATTATAATATATTATATTATATTATAAAATAAATAAAATAATATTAAGAAACTATACTAAGTATATTTTTATATTAAAATTATAAAGAAGATAATTATTATAATTTTTTTATTATTAATATATTATAATTTTAGCTATTTTAATTATTACTCAGATAAAATAAATTAAAACTAAGTTATTTAATATAAAAAGAAAAAATAATAATATAAATATAGAATAAATTTTAAAATTATATAAAGAATATAGAAAAGCAGAATATTAATTAATTAAATTAATTAAAGACAGCTATCTACTTAAGATATCGGCAGGATATTAAGTTATATAATTAATAATATAATATTATAAAATATATTCTAATACTCGCTTAACTTAAAATTCTATAGATAATATAAAAAAATAAAATTATTTTTAATATTTTTTTTATATATAAATTCTTATTTCTAATATCTTTATAAAATAAATAAATATTATAAATATAAATAATTTAATTAATTTATCTATTATCTATTTTTTAATTAAAATATAAATAAAATTAATATTATCAGCAGTAATAATCTGCCTGATAAAATAATATTTAATCTAAATATATTTAATATAGATATAATATTTTAAATTATATAATAATATAATAATATTTTAATTATTAATCTAAATAACAGCTAGACAAGGTATTTTAATTTATATTATATTATTTTATTAAAAATAAACTTTATTAAATAATAATTAAAATCAGAATATTTTTTAAATAGTCAGTATCTGAATAATATACTTAGTCTTAATAAAAAAAATATAATAATAGATTATTTCTTAAAATATTATAAAATAAAATCTTTAATAAAAATAAAAATATAACTATTTATTAAAGCTAATTTATTAATATAAAAGTTTTTTAATTAATATTATAATATATAAAAAGACTAAAATTATTAAATATAAAAAAAATAAGATCTAGTAATTTTTTTAAATAATAATAAATTTAAATAATAATAATACAATAAATTTTAAAGAAATTAATAATATAGCAAGTACTTTTATTTATTATATAAAATATATTAAAATATATTTTAATAATTAATTAAATTAAGTATTTAAATTATTTTTAATATATCTTAATTTTATTAATTATAGCAAGATCTTTAAGATCTTTAATAATTAAAATAATCTTAAGATTATATAAAATTAGAGAAGGCTTATAATTCTTAAAACTAAATTATTTTAAAATATTAAGAATATAATATTTTTATAAGATTATAATATTTTTAATATAATAAATAAGATTTATATTAAGAAATTACTCTATATATCTATTATTAATATATTTAAATATTTTATTAATTATATCTTTAATTTTTTTAATATAATCAAGATTAAATAATAGTAGCAGGATATTATTAATATAGATAAAAATATAGATATTATTATAAATAAATATAATATAATTTATATATATATATATATAAATTCTTATAAAGTAAAGATATTATAAAATAATATATATTACTTTTTAAATAACTACTTTAAATTATAGATTATTTTAAAAAATAATTTATAATAATTTAATTTTTTAAAATTTTCTAAGAATTAAATATAAAATAACTTATATAATTTAATATTTAAAAAAAAGGCTATACTATTAATACTATATAAATATTATTTAAATTTTATAATTAATATAATAAAAACTTTTAAACTTACTAATTTTAAAATAATAATATAAATTTTATATATTTTAAAGTTTTTATTTAATTATTATTTATAGCTCTTAATTATAAGATATATTTTATAAATATTATTAGATTTAATTTACTAAATTTAATATAATAATAAAAAAATTTTTTTTATAAATAATATAAAAGATCTATAGATAAAGATAATATTTAATCTTATAATAAATTATATTATATTATTTTATTAATTTTGATATATAATATAGTATCTAGTTATAAGAATAGAATATATTTTTTATTAAAAAGTTTTAATAAAATAATATTATTATATAATATTTTATTTAAAATATTAATATTAATAGTATTAATTATTAAATTAAATAAGATATTTATAATATATAATTATTTCAGAGAATTAATAAACTTAATATCTTTATATAAATTAAAATTTATTTATAAAATTATAATATATAATTATATATATTTTAAAAATTTTAAACTTAATTTTTTAATTTTTATAAATTATTAAAAAAATTAATTTAAGATTTTAGTTTAAGTACTTGACTATTTTATATAATAAAATAAAAAAATATTTAAGAACTTAATTTTATTATTATTAACAGCTAATAATCTTTTAATTATTAATATTAATATTAAAGAAAATAATTTAAATTAAGATTTTAATATAAAATCTATTACTAGATTAGCTATATATATATGTTAATAAAAAAAATTAAACTTATAATTAAAAATAATATATTAATTATTTTATATTCTCTAAATTATAAAAGATTATTAATAATTATTTAATTAAGTTCAGTCTATAGCTTCATAATTTAAGATTAAATAAAAAAAGTAATAATAATAAATTTATAAAAGTTAATAGATTTTAATTAGTTATTTTATATAAAAAAAAATTAAATAGAGTATATTAATATTTTTTAATATTTTAATTATTAATTAAAAAATTAATTAAAATATTATTTAATTTATATTTAATATTTAAAAATAGCAGTATAAAGATAGATTAGTTATAAAAAATAATATTTTTAATTATAATAATCTTTTTTAATTTTAAATTATAAATCTTATATAAATTTTTATTATAGCTAATAAATTAATTTTTATTTATTCTAAAATTTAGTTTATTATAAATCTTCTTTAATATAAGATATTAGTATTAATAATCAAGAGCTCTTTAATAAAAAATATTAGATTAAATATTATATTAAATTTTATAAGATATTATATTAATAATATTATAAATAAACTTATTTTTAATATATTTAATTATTTATATAATATAATCTTATAGAAATCTGTATAGTTTATTTTCTATTTTTATAAAAATAATTAATTTTATTAAATAATAAGTCTTTATTTTAATTTATTTATTAAAAATAGATTAATAATATAAAGCAGAATTCTAAATAATATTTTTAGATTTATAATAATTTTTTAAAAATTTATACTCTGATATATTATTTATATAAAAATATTTAATTAATATTTAAAATTAAGTTAATAGATAATTTTATAATAAAATAAATTTCTTAAATATATTTATATAATTTTTTATTATAAAAATTCAGTAGTATTAAATAATATAATTAATAAAAATGATAAAATAAAAAATATTAATAGAATCTTTTATAAAAATTAATTTATAAATATTTATATAAATAAGATTTTCTAATTTAAACTTAATATCTTATATTTTTTTATTAATAAAATATAATCTTTATTTTTGAGATATAATTTATATAATTTTTAAAATATTTTCCTTAATATTTATATATAAATTATATCTTTTATTAAGTTATAAAACTTATATTTAAAAATATAAATAATCTAATAATAAACTAAATAAATTAAAATTAATTTTAGATTTAAAGAAATTATAGTACTAATAGTAAAAAATAAAAATTTAATAAATTATTTTTTTTATTATTTATATAAGATAATTAATCTATTTTAAGATATTTATATAATTAGAATTTATATTATTAAAAATAAAAAAAATAATAATTAATTAGAGTATATCTATAAGGTTTATATTTATTATTAATATTTATAAAAATTATTAAACTATCTAACTTAAACTTTATTTTAAGATTTTTTTTAATAAATTAATAAATTCAGAGAAGATTATAAATTAAGGTTAAAATATATTAAATATTAATAAATCTTAAAAAGTTCAGTTAAATTAAATAATTAATTTAAATAAAAAGATTAAATATAATATTATTATATCTCTAAGATTAGAATATTAAGTTTATAATTATATAAATTAATATAATATATATATAATAATTAATAAAACTTATTTGTAAATATATTATATAATATAATAATTTTAAATAAATTATTTAAAGATTTAGACTTTTTGTAGACTTCTTAAATTATTTTATAATATTATAAAAAGAATATATCTTATTAATAATAATATTAATAATAATAAATAATATTATAAAAATATTAATATTAATATTTATATTATTAAAAATTCTAATAATATTAATATTTACACTATTATAATTTATACTTAAGATATTTATTAAGATTAATTTAATAGAGATATTAATAACTAATTCTGAAGTATTATTATTAATTATATTAATTAAAAAATTATTATATTTTTTATTATATTTATAATTTCTATTTTAATCTTATTTATTATCTTTAATTTTAATTTTAATTTTATTATTTATTTTATAATAATAATTGCTTAAGAAATAATTATTATAAGATTAATAATAATTATATTATATAATATTATAATTTATAGAATTAAAGATTTAAAAAATTTTAATTAATTAAAAATTAAAATTATTATAATTTTTATTATAATCTCTATTATAATTATAATTCTATTTCTCATTATATAATATAATAATTATATTATTAATAAAATAAATTAATAATATTTTTTAATTACATTTAAAGATAATAAAATTTTAATAAATATTATATAAATTAGACTTTAAGAAATTATTATAATTAATTAAAATTAGAAATAATTATACTATATAACTATTTTATAAAATAATTTAAAAATATATAAATTTAATTTAGTTAAATAATTTAATTATTTTATATAAATTATTAATTACTTTAATCTATTTTTTAAAAAAATAAGAGAATTAATATTAATAAAGTATTTTATATTAATTATTTTTTAAAATTTAAAAAATATATTAATATTTTTAAATATATTATAAATATTTTAAATCTTATTATATATATTAGCAGTAATTCTTATTTTTAAAATATAAAAGAAAATATCAGAATTAATAAGTTATTAAAATATATTTATTAGAAAAAATTAATTTAATTTTATTTATTTGAATTTTTTATATAATTATTCTTAAGCTTTTTATTATATTATATATATATTTTAGCTTTATTATAGATTTATATTAATATAATAATAGCTTTAATAATATTATTTAAATTTATAAAATATTTATATAGAAAAGTAACTGCAGTAATATAATATTAAGATTTTTTAAAATAAGATTTATTTTTAAAAATATTCTAATAATATTAATTCTTATTTTTTAATAATTATATTAATAATTCTTTTTATTTAAAAAAGCTCTGACTATAATATAACTTAAAAATTTTTTTAATTATTTTAAGATTAAACTTAATAAATTTTTATTAAATATAATAAAAACAATTTCTAAAAATTAATAATTTTTTAGAGATTATATAATAAAATAAGAAGAATTAAAAAAATATTTATTAAAAAAATAAAAATATATTATTAAAATAGATTATTTTAAATTAATAAAATGAAATAAATCAGTAATAAAATTATAATATTAAAAAAAGATAATAATTAGATATTATAAAATATATTTAATAAAAAATATATTTTAAATAATTATAATTATAAAAAAAACTTTTAAAAAAACTAAAAAATATAAAAAATAATAATAAAATTAATTAGATATTAAATTAGAGTAAAATATCTAATAAAACTTAATAAACTTAAATCTAATATTAAGTAAAAAAACTTATAATCTATATAACAAATATAAAAAAATAGAAATTTAATTAATTTAATTAATTAGAAATAACTATCTATTTAAGATACTAATAGAATATTAAGTTATATAATTAATAATATAATATCATATAATATAATCCAACAGAAGTGTAATTAATAAAGATAATATTTAAAAAATATAATAAATTTTAAATATTAATAATACTAGTTTAAATACTCTGAAGACTATATTAATGAAAAATATATATATTATAAAATTACTGTATATTATAAATTATATTTCTATTTTTATTTAATTTTAAAACAGTAAAATAATAATTAAATATTAAAATATAATATCCAAGAGTATAGATCTAAGAATAATAAATTAAGTATTATATTAAATTATTTTTTTATTATTAATATTATATTAAAGTAGTCAGATATATTAGCAGTAATAATAAATAATAATAATTTTGTTTATATTATTTAATATATTACACTAAATCTGAAAGATAAGAAAATTAAAAAGATATATATAATTATAAAACATTTATTTTTTCTGTCTCTTATTAATAAATATTTAAATATTTTTAATAATATTATTTTTATATAATTTATATAAGACTGCAATCTAGGAAAGTTGTTGTCACTGAGCCAAAAGACTAATATTACCTGCAGTTATCTGTAGATTTCTAGAATTATATATATATACTTAAATATATTCAGAAAGAAATAGACTTTATTCTTGTAAGAATATATCCTGCGGATATTATCTCTTATATCTATCTCTCTCTCACAGGCTCTCTGGCCCACACAGTGGCTCTCTGGCCAATCACAGGCTCTCAGGCCCTAAACTAGGCTCTCTGGTCTTAGTACTCTGATTAATTACAGGCGTGCTATTTAGAAATCACTATCTTACTGTGTTATACTATATATAGTAAAGCCCCGGGCTAATCTTCTCAAGCTATTATAATTATATATAAATAGATTACTAAAAGAATTATATAATTAAACTAGTTCTATTAAAATTAATTTTTAATAAAATAATATAAATTTTAATTTATTAAAATCTATTATAGAAATTAAATCTATAATTAATAATTATAAAGAAATATATAAGATTATAATCTAAAAAAAGTATTATTATTTAATTAAAAAATTATTATTATTTATAATTATCTATAGATCTCTAGAATCTTATATATATACTTAGATATACCTGAAAGAAGACAGGCTTCGCCCTTATAAGAATATATCCCGCGGATATCATCTCTTATAATTTATAGCTCTTAAGCTATATATTTCTAATATAAAAAATAAATAGATTTAAGATTTAGAAACTGAATATTATATTATCTTAAATAAAGGATATTTTTTTAGTTATATTCTTTACTAATTTAATAAGATTTTATATTAATTTAATATTTTAAATAATATAGCTGACCAGACTCTAAATTTTAAAATATATTTTTTACTTTAATAATAATAAAAATAGATAGTTTAAGATATAAAATATAATATATTATCATTTAAATATAAATTTTAATATTTTTAGTAGAAGCTCAGCTTATAAGATTTATAATATATAAGATTATTCTAATATTATTATATAAAATATAAATATTTAGAAGATTATTAGGAGAGTGCCAGAGTCTATAAAAAGTATAATATTTATTTTATTAAGTTAAATAAATATAAGAATCTTATAATAATATTAATAATAGTATTAGATCTGATATTATTATATAAATAACTTGGTTATATAAATATTTTTAAGTTATAAATAATTATAATAACTAATTAATTTAAAGTAGAGAGCTCTATATAATTAGATTATAAGATATATTTTCTAATTGAGTTTAAGTAATTTATAGATTATAATCTAATTATTATAAATATTAATTTCTTAATATTATAAATCACAGATACTTAGTTTATTGTTGGACTATATTGCGTGATATTATATTATTATTTATATGACTTAATATCCTGTTAATATCTTAAGTAGGCAGTTATCTCTAGCTAATTAAATTAATTAATCTTTTATTTTTTATATTTTTTATATAAATTATAAGTTCTTCTGCTTAGTATTAGATTTAATTTTATTAGATTTTATTAGATATTTTACTCTGATTTAATATCTGATTAATTTTATTATTTTTAAATTTTAATATTTTTAGTTTTTTTAGATTTTTTTTATAATTATAACTACTTGGATATATCTTTTATTAAATATATTTTATAATATTTAATTATTATCTTTTTTTAATATTAAAATTTTTTTATTACTGATTTATTTTATTTCATTAATCTAGAATAATCTATTTTAATAATATATTCTTATTTATTTAATAAATATTTTTTTAATTCTTTTTATTTTATTGTATAATCTCTAAAAAATTATTAATTTTTAGAAATTGTTTTTATTATATTTAATAAAAATTTATTAAGTTTAATCTTAAAATAATTAAAAAAATTTTTAAGTTATATTATAGTCAGAGCTTTTTTAAATAAAAAGAATTATTAATATATAAGATATTAAGTTTAAATTAAAAGATTTTATTTATATAAATATTTATAAATTAATGTCTATAAAAAGCTCTATTAATATTTTTTATTTTATTATTTTTAATAATTATATTATTTAATACTACTAGATTATTATAATAAAAAATTATATAAATATATTTAAAATTTTTATTTTATTATAAAATTATTTATTAACTTAATTTTAAATATTAATTAAATATTTTTATATAAATAATATACTAGAGTACAACTTCTTGAAAGATTATTATAAATTTAAAAATATTATTTAAAATTCTGCTTTATATTATTAATCTATTTTTAATAAAATAATCAAAATTAAGAATTATTATTTAATAAAATTAATTATTTTAATAATAATAGAAAATTAAATATCTAGAGCTTCAGAAGATTATATTATATAAATAATTAAATATATTAAAAACAGATTTATTTATAATATTATTAATATAATATCTTATAAAATATTATATAAGACTTAATATAATATCTTTAATTAAAAGACTTTTATTATTAATACTAATATTTTATATTAAAGAACATTTATAATAATTTTTAATATAATTAAGATTAGATAACAATAGCAAGATATTATTAATATAAAAAAGAATATAAATATTATTAGAAATAAATATAGTATAATCTATATATATATGTATATATAAATTTTTATAAGATAAAGAGATTATAAAGCGGTATATATTATTTTTAGAATAATTATTTTAAATTATAAATAATTATAAGAAGTAATCTATAATAATCTAATTTTTAAAAGTTTCTAATAATTAAATATAAAATAGCTTATATAATTTAATATTTAAGAGAATTACTATAATATTAATATTATATAAATATTATTTAAACTTTATAGTTAAAATAATAAAAATCTTTAAATTTATTAATTTTATAATAACTATATAGATTTTATATATTTTAAAGTTTTTATTTAATTATAATCTATAGCTTATAATTATAAGATAAGCTTTATAAATATTATCAGACTTAATCTATAAAATTTAATATATTAATAAAGATCTTATTTTCTTCTTTCTATAAAAAATATAGAAGATTTCTAGATAAAGATATTATTTAATATTATAATAAAATACTTTGTATTATTTTACTGACTTTTTATAAAATATTTATTAGTTAATAAATATTAAATAATCTTATTATAAATAATATAAAATATCAGCAGGTTATATTATACAAATATTCTTAAATAAAAATTTAATTCATTTCTTTTCATTCTTTAGAACTAGAATCTTATAATTAACATATTTTTATAAGATTCTAGATTTCTAAAAGATTAATCTAAAAAATATAGATTTATAAAAGATTAATCTAAAAAATATAGATTTGTAAAAGATTAAGTTATTTTTAAAACTATTTCTTATATTTATTCTATTTAATTAATGAACTCTAGAGTTACTAAATCTATCTTAATTAAAGAATTATTATCAGAATGTAAAGATTCTATATTTATAAACTTTATATTTATATTTATTATTTTATTTTATTTTATATATTTGTATTTTATAATTTTAATTATTATTTTAATTTTTTATATTCTCTCTTCTGTTATTTTCTAATATTAGAAATCTTTAACGTCTTACTAATTATTATTAAAGACAGAGATATTCAAAATCTAGATTAATTATTACAAATAATATAAATATATCTATATTTTTTATATATTGTTTGATTTATATTTTTAGTACTAAATTTATCCAATAATATTAATAATATAACTATTATAAGTAGTACCGATTATAATTATAATAATCATAATAAATATTTATTTTATATTTTATTTTCTAACTATAAGAAACCTATTTTATAAAATATTTTAATTATAATAAATTATCTGATAGAATATCTTATTATAATTAAAAATAATAATTATAGAGAAATCTTTAATTTCGCTAAATCTAATAATTACAGTAATTATTACGATTATTATAATTATTATAATAAATCTTTTTAATAGTATTAATAATTCTGTCACTAGTAATAGTTAAATTATTTCTGAATAAAACTAACCTACAGAAATAATATTTATAATAATCTAGATTAATAATATTAAAAAGCTTATTATCTTAACTTTTTAAAATTAATTTAAAAATATTAAGTTTAAATTTATTAAATCAGAGATATCAGCTCAAACAGTATAATTTAATAATTTAATTAGATTATTCTAAAAATTATATATATTCTACTAATTAAATGAAAGATTAGTTAAGTATATTAAAAATAGATTATAAATATAATTAATTATCTAAGAAGTTACATAATTATTATAAAGACTTAAAAAGAATTTTACAAAAAATTAAAGATTTTATTTAAACTCTGATTTAATTATTAATCTAATATTAAATATTTATAAACTTAGAAATATAGAATTTTAAATTATTATAAGAATATAAGCAAACTTAGAAGCTGTATATCTAAAGAAATATTTCTAAAATATAAAAAATAAATAAATAATTATTATATTAAAGAATAATAATATAACAAGATTTATTATAAATTCTAAATTTTATAAAAAAAAGTTAGAATGCTATTTAAATATTAATTATATATTTTACAATTTATTTAAAAATTTATTATTATTTTATATTTTATTAAATAATCTTATTTATCTAAAATTTTTTAATTAATAATTATAGACTTATATATAAGTTTATTAAAGAAGATAATTAGATTATTAATTAAATTAATTAATTTTATATTTTTAAAATAATTAGATATTATAGCTAATAAGAATAGCTTTATTATAAATAATATAACTAATAATAATATTTCTACTACTTTAAATAATAATATTAAAAATAGAAAAGAGATTATAATTTCTAAAAATAATTCTTTTTAAAAAGAAATAATTAGACATTAAATTATTTTAATCTAAATATAATAAATATTTATAATAGCTATCTAAGAGATCCTTAAAGAGTTAATAATCTAAAGAAATAAATAAAAAATAAAGAAAAGATATTAAATACTCCTCTATAAAAAGAGAAAATATAAATAATTATTTAATATAATATATTAAGATTTTTTTATTTTTATTTTTAAATTTTTTGAAAAATATTATAAATATAAAATAAGTTTTATAATTTTTATAATATTAGATATTGAAATATCTAGATTATATAATAAAATAATTAATAAATAAATCTATAAATCTAAATAAATTAAATCTATATAAAAAGAACTTATTATATTAATCAATTTTAAAATTTAAAAATTATTCTAAAAAAACAGAAACAATTATCTTCTTTATATATTAAATTTTTAATATTAAGATTAATATTAATAAAAGAATTAATTAATTTAAAATAAGATTAGTAGTTAGAGAAAATAAGTAATTAAATAATAATTTAATATTTTATCTAAATAGTCTTAGAATTATTATAATAATATTAATAAAGCTAGAATATAAATTTTATTTTCTAAATATATTAACTATTTTTATTAATTTAGAGCTAGATAAGTCAAACTGTATAAAAGTATTTTAAGAATTTTAAGAATTTAATAATAAAATAATTAAAAATATAATGCTAGAATTAAGAAAGTCTTTGAATTTAAATAATTAATTTTTTTAAGAAAGTAAGATTTAGATTAGCTATTATTAATTCTAGTATTTTTATTAATATATAAGAAATAATTATTATTTTATTTTTAATTATAAAGAAGTAGAAATCTATAATATTAAAAAGAAAAATTAAAAAGACTTTATTCTATAATTAATTATAACTTAATTTAAAAGCTTCTAGATATTAGATTTATCTAAAAAAAGAATAGATTAGTTAAGATAAATTAGAAAATCTATATTAAATAGATTTCTAAGAAATTTAGAATAATAAGTTATAAGTTTATTAATATATTAATAAAATTAAATATCTAATTTAATACTAATAATTCACAGCTAAGTAAGAAGACTTATAAAATATTTAAAATATTAATTAAAGAATTTATTTTCTTAGTATATAAAATATAATTAGATATTATATTCTAAACTGATTAATTATCTTAATAGCTGACTAATTCAAGTCTGATTTTTTTATCTATTATAAAGTATATCTTAAGATATTTTAAAATTATAAAAAATTATAAGATAATATTTTTTATTTAGAAAATAAAGAGAAAATCTTTATTATATATAATAATTCAGTATACATTAATAATTAATAATTTATTTATTTATTAAATTAATAAAAAATAAATTATTATTACTCAGAGCTTTACTAAAGCAGAGTAAATTATTATTATTAAAATAATTAAATAAGCAATTTAGTATATATATTTCTTATATATAATTGAAAAAAATATTATATATTAAAATATTTTTATTATATTATATAACAATAATCAGAAAATTCTTAAGATTATAAAAAATCTAGTAAATTATTAATAAATAAAGTATATCTTTATCTAATATTATATTATTTATAATTATATTATAAATAAAAGGTTTAAATTATTTATTTATTTATAGAGAATATAATAACAGATAGATTTACTAAAGTAATTATATAAATTAATTAAATATATTTTATTAAAGATTTAGAATTTATCTAAATAAATAGAAGAATTAGCTTTAATATATTAATATATCTAAATTTATTTAAATATTTAACACAACTCTAATTTATACATATTTTAACTATTTTAATTTAAAAGTTTAATTATATTTTAAATAAAAAGAAGTAATATAATATAGCTAGATTTATAAATAAAAAATTATTTTTTTTAATTAAGTATATATTCTGGCAAATATTTTAAAAAAGTCTGTTAGTAATTATTAAATAGAAATTATTAAGTACCTAGAATATTAATATTATAAGTTTAAGAAATATTCTTTTTATTTTTTATTAGTAATCTATATCTATATTTTAAATTATATATAAGTAAAGTATCCAGAAGTCTCTATATCCCTGAGAATCCACTTTAAATAGATAAAGATTAATCTAAGTATATTTTATTTAAGTTAAAATCTAAAAAGAATTTAATAAATAAATCTTAATATTAAGAATAATTAAAATAATTAATTATTTTATTTTTAACTATTTTGTAATTAGATATAAGATAATCAGAATCTTATATCTAATTATTAATCTGACAGCAGATATAAATTTATCTATTAATCTATTCTATCCTGGCTGTTAGCCACTCTATAATAGATATATCTTCATCATACTATCTTATAAGCACCCCTTATAATAACTTTATATTATATATATTATATAAAAAAACTTCAGAAACAAACAGCAGATTTAGAATAAATAATAATAATAATAAATATTATATTATAATATTTAATTCTTTTTTTAAAATACTAGTATTTTAGTATTATGGAGAGATCTCAGACAGATAAAGAAATAAAGAAATAAATATTTATATAATTAGTCCAGTAGTTATATAGTCTAAGATTTAAACTAATAATTAATAAAAATAGTTTTATATATTATTATAATATAATATTAGATATATATTCTGATACTAAGTCACTGTACTATCAGTAAAAGAACTAATATATAAAGCTGATAGCTTTATACTATATATACTATATAAAGAGACTCCAGGACAGGACAGACAGATTCAGGACAGGTGATAGTGGTAGTAGGTGTCAGACCGTGATATTAAGAGTTAATTAATTAGAAAAAGGCTTAATAGTTTAATAAAAAATTTAAACATAATATAATAGATAATTAAATACTATAGCAAACCAGGCTTATAATTATTAATTTTAATAATCAAGATAATAGCTAGTAAGATAAGCTAATAAAAACCTGGTTTTATAATATTACTATATAAGCAGATACTATATAGATATATAATCAGACAGAAATAATATATATAAAATATAATCCAGAAATAGCCGAGGGATAGAATCAACAGGCTGAGGTCTGGTCAACAGAGCAGCTGAATCCAAGGCCACCACTGGGCCAAGCCCTCCTTCCAATCCAATACTAACAGTTAATCTATCATATTTTAACCTCAACCTGAGCCGGTTCCCTAACAATTATACCTTTTTTTATATTCAAATATACCTATCAAAATTAAAAAAATATATATAATTAGATGTTTACGATTATAATATCTTCGCGATATAGAACGAGGGTTACAAGGATTCCTATCATACACTATCATTGACGTCTATAGATACACATCAATCAATATTTTGACCTTCGCAGAGTATGGTGTGAATAAATAGTACATGCGTAGAGCCCAGCATTGCAGTCTGATGTCTAATGATTCATTGCGTACAACTAAAAGGAGGTGCACCGCCTCATTGTCGTTCCGAATTCCGGTAGTGTGACGTACCCTAGTCCGTACAAGTGATGCACAACCCGCCCGTTCAACAAGGCAGCAGCAACCACTCTCCTGATCAAGTCAGGAAACCTTCATCCCACTGCAACGTACACCTTTTTTTCTTAATTTGCCTACGCCATACAAGAAAGGTATTGCTACTCATGCTTGTAGCTTGGTAACTCTGACATGTTGCTAGCTGTCCTTTGAACTTCACGTTTAACCGGGAGCTATCGAGTCCCCCCTGTCGCCCTATACCAAACATTCTAAAGTCTGCTTTCGAGATTCTCTATTTCACGGACATGGCGGCGCTGAATTTGTCAGTCAATGGGCCTTCAATATCGAAGAGCTACCAGGCCGTCATCAACTCAACTCTTCCGATTTCTGGTACAGGTTCTCCTACGCATGGCCAATGGGCAATCTTCTCTGTTTCTACACCTCTCACGAATGCCTTCCAGCAAGATTCCGGCAGCAAGGAGAGTGTCATGAAGGTCCAAGATACGGGAGGTGTGTTGTTATACCATCGGATATTAAATAATTCACTAATTGTGTATTCCAAGCGGGTGAATTGGTGGATCTCATAGATGAATTTTCCGAAGGGAAGATACAATTTGCCTATGTCAAAGTCACTGACCCGAATACCGGGCTTCCGAAAAATGTCTTGATTGCTTGGTGTGGGGAGGGAGTGCCTGAGCGGACGAAAGGATATTTCACCAGTCATTTGTCCGCTGTGTCAAAGTTCTTACATGTTAGTTTCCATTATAATATGTATGTGCTCACATAACTCACTGGCCGTATTCCTAGGGCTATCATGTGCAAATTACAGCACGCTCCGAGGGAGATCTAACCGCCGATGGAATCATACATAAAGTTGGCGATGCATCTGGTGCAAAGTATACTCCGAGTGCGGCCCAGCAGCGCTCGTTAACACCCGTGTCACCAGTGTCAACTAAACCAGCGTTCACTCCTAGCCGGACCACTGGCATTGCGCTGGATGCAGCAGCAGCAGGCCCATTGCGGCCGGTTCAAAAGAGAGATGGCGATGACGATGGATGGGGCCCAAATGCACCTCCGGTTACGAGGACCGAGCTTGAAAAAGTCCAGCCAGCCTACAAACCCACCAAAGTCAACATGGAGGACCTCAAATCAGATAATAAATTTGCGGCAAAGGCCATGGTTCAACATACCCCCGATGATCGGGGTGATATTGTGAAAGGCGGCTACCAGCCTATTGGAAAGGTGGACATTGCTGCGATAAGAAGGCAGGCGCGTGAAGCAAGTGGTATCGATGACGATCGGCCAGAGCCTGTCAAAGGTGCATACCAACCTGTCGGGAAAGTTGATATTGCCGCAATTCGTTCAAAGGCAAAACTCCCAGGTTCCCCTCCATCGAACAATGAACCCCGGCATACTGCACCAGTCCAGGCTCCAGGCCCCGCTGAAAATGAAAATTTCCCTGGCGGGTCTTCATCTTCAGGTGATTCTGAGCGCCTGCAAAGCCTCCCGAAGCCGAAAGTTTCAAACAAGTTTGGTGCTGCTTCGTCATTCGCAGGAACAAAGCCACCCCTTCCAAGCAGTCCGGCATTGAATTCGAACCCAACTACCGTACAAATTGGTGGCGCAAGCCGGACCTTTGCTGATGAGGGTGGTAAGACACCTGCCCAACTTTGGGCAGAGAGGAAAGCCAGGGCACGTGAGCAAGACATGGCTCCGCCCTCTTCACATCAGTCCAATGCCGAGTCCGCCGTTCAAAGCCATCACAGTGATAAGGGGGAATGGAAGAGCTCATATAGCGGCAAATCCTGGGCTCCTGTTCAGACCACACACACTGGCAAATCATTTGGCAGTGAAGTTTCCTCCGCTCACCAGACCTCTGATTATGTGACAAGTGAGGAGCCTCAAGCAGACACCCGGACACACCTACCAAGTGTTAGCGTCATTCGCGAACAAATTGATCACGGGCCTTCGTTTGAAAGGCCCTCCGATCACCAAGCTGTTCCAATTACTGATCACAATGCAACCCCAGAGGAAAGTCGGAAAAGCCCTGTCGATCTGGAAATTACACATGAGCCCGTAGCTCATCAAATACTTCCTACCCGAACAAGACAAGACCGGTCTCCAGGCCCACTAACTCCGGTGCGTGAAAGCTCACCTATACGTGTCGCTGTGCCCATTGGGAAAGGAATTGAAGATACCAACGACGAAAAACGCTCACCAGCAAGTCCTACAACCACTCTGGGTTTGCAAGAGAATATCACAGGATACAAGGAGCTTGAAGAGGAAAACCAGGACTCTCGACGTGCAACAGCTGAAGAGACTCCTGACAATGATAGCCGAACAAAGGGAATTCATGCTCTTGTTCAATATGACTACGAGAAGGCGGAAGACAACGAGATTGATCTCAAGGAAGGCGAGTATGTAGCCGATATCGAAATGGTCGACAAAGATTGGTGGTTGGGATCCAACTCTCACGGCGACAGGGGCCTTTTCCCAAGTAATTATGTCGAGGTGATTGCCGACAGAGAATCGGAGGTGCAGGGCAATGAGCCTGAAACAGATTCAGCCGCCATTTCCACAGAAATCGAATCTCCTCCAGCACCAGTCACAGAACCCACTGCGACGGCGTTGTATGACTACGAAGCCGCTGAAGATAACGAGCTAAGCTTCCCGGAGGGTGCCGAGATTACAAAAATTGTAAGTCATGGGCAATTACTATTGGAAACTTCCTCATCGTCTGATGGCGTATGGGTTGACTTCCATTTCATGATTCATTGCCATCCATGAGGTCTTTTAAATCAACGTAAAATGTTACTGACTGCTCTCCAGGAGTTCCCTGATGATGACTGGTGGTTTGGTGTCTACCTTGGTAGAAAGGGTCTTTTCCCGGCAAATTATGTTGAACTCAACAAATGATGGATACTGCGTACTCGACTGATATACAGCGCCTATAGCTCGCCTGTCCGCTATGTTGGGAGAGTTGTGTGTTTCAAGTCAAAAGGCCTCCTCGTGCTTGGGCCGGATTTTGAGAAGGTATACATACCTCTACCATCTGTATTTATTGTGACTGTGCTCCTTTGATTTTATTAAGGGTTTGTAATTTTTACTTTGGCTATTATTTTATATTTGTGCATATTTATTACATCCTTACATAACAATGTAATAGTAAAAGTTTCCCATGACCGATGTATTTGGGTTAAAAAGCCGATTGCATTTGTGGGCCGCTGTGCAAGCTCCATGGAGTGTCAGCCTGTATACAATAACATAATCTGTTAGTGTAAGGATAGTAATCCTTATAACACTTGTGATATATTATATTATAAGAAATATTTATACTACAGAGACAGTCTCTTGGAAGATTATTATATTAATATAATATATAATTTATAGAATTTTTAAAAATATATTTATCTATAAGAGAAGCTTGATAAAAGATTAATTATAATATTTTAAATAATATAAATATTATCTTAATTTTATAATAAATATATTTTTTTTATATTATTTTAATATATATTCTTATAATTTTATTATTTAAAATCCATAAGATAATTTATTAAAATTATATTTATATAAAATATTAAATATTATATTTATAAGAATTTTTTGAATTTTTTAAAATTAATTATAAAAATTATTATAAAAAATAATTAAAATAAATATAATTTTATTATTTTTTAAATTTTTTTATAAATAATTAAATATATTTTAATAAATTATAGAACTAGAGTAAAGACTTGAAATTTTTATAAATAATAAAGAATTTTATAAATCTCTAAATAATTTTAATATTTTATTTATAAAATTAAAGAAGACTAATATATATATATATATATTTTATAAATAATAAATATTATAATATTTATTATTTAGTAAGAGTCTATTATAAAAATTAATAATTAAAATAAAAATTAATAAATATAAATTATAGTAATTTATCTAGATTATATATTTAATAATTATAAAAAATAAAATTATAAAATATTTTTAAAAAAATAATTAAATAAATTTTTATAAATTTCTTAAGATATAGCTAGATAATTTAGAAAATTATAAATAAAAAATAGGATTATAAATTTTAAAAATAATTTCTTATAAAAAAAGCTTTATATATTTATAATATTAAAAAGAATAAAAATAAAACTAGATTATAAAATATAAAAATTAAATATTATATAATTATATTTATTTTTTAAATTATTTTTATAAAATATAAAATAAAAAATCTGTAAGTAATTAGATTTTTTTATTATTAAATAAGATTTAATTATATTATTTATAAAATTAGGATTAAATATTAATTAATAAAGTAAAAGAATTAGTTATATATATAAAAAAGATTACTAGTATTTATAAATTAGATAAAATAATTTAATAATTAGAATTATTATAAAAGCTTTTTATAGAAAGATATTTCATAATTAAATATATTAAAAATATTTATTTTATAAGATTCTGTATCAGTGCTTGCAGGAATAATAAAATATTTTAATTATAAAAAATAAGATTATATAATAAAGAATTATTACTAATATAAAAATAGAAATTCTAAGAAATAACTTATGATTTAAATAAATTATAAAAAGCTAATAAATATATTTTTTATAATATATTTTATTTTAAGATTATAAGAATAATTACTTATATAGAATAAGACTAGAGTGGCTAACAGCCAGATCAGATCAGATTAATTAGAATTTTTATATCTAACCGGCAGGTTATAATTAGATTAAGAAAATTTTTATATCTAATTATAATATAATTAAAAATCAGATAATTAATTATTTTAATTATTTTTAATATTAAGATCTATCTGCTATATTTTTTGAAGCTTTAATATAATTAAAATATATTTAGATTAAATAATTATTAATCTAGCTATTTTTACTATTCTCTAAAAATATATAAAAAAAAGCTTTTTAAATTAAAAGAAATATAATTAAAAAGAAATTAATATCTTTATTATTATTATTTATTAGAAATAATAAGAAACTTCTAGTTATATTAATAAAATTTAGCTTTTTATAAAATTATTATTCTTATAATAAAAAATATATATAAAAATATATAATTATTGCTTTATTTTAGTTATATATTTTAATTATATTATATAGAATACTAGAAAAACTATATATTAATTATTAATTAAAATACTAGAAATAAATATATTATTTTTATTCTATTATTTCTTCTAGATCAAACTATTCTTAGATTTATAAATAAAATATAATTTAAAGAGCTATTAATAAAATCAGAAATAGATAGATAATTAAAAAGATTATAAATAATTAAATTATTAAAATAAAATAGATTAAATAGATTAAATAAATTAAATAAATTAAATAAATTAAATGAATTAAATAAATCAAATAAATTAAATAATTTTAATAAACAAAATAAATTAAATAAATTAAATAAATTAAATAAATTAAATAAATTAAATAAATTAAATAAATTAAATAAATTAAATAAATTAAATAAATTAAATAAATTAAATAAATTAAATAAATTAAATAAATTAAATAAATTAAATAAATTAAATAAATTAAATAAATTAAATAAATTAAATAAATTAAATAAATTAAATAAATTAAATAAATTAAATAAATTAAATAAATTAAATAAATTAAATAAATTAAATAAATTAAATAAATTAAATAAATTAAATAAATTAAATAAATTAAATAAATTAAATAAATTAAATAAATTCAATAAATTAAATAAATTAAATAAATTAAATAAATTAAATAAATAAAATAGATAAATAAAATAGATAAAGTATACTAGATCTATATTATAATATTACAGCTCTTATAAAAGATCTTATAAAAATCTTTTATAAATTCTTTTTATAAATATCTATTTTTTATTTTAGTATATTATATCTTAAATAGCTTTATTTAAAAAAAAAACTATTTTATAATTCTAGGTTTCAGATATAAATTTCTATTTATTAAATTTATTAAAATAAATAAAATATAGCAGATATCTCAGCTGTATATTAAAATATAATAAATTATATGTATATAAAATTATATCTTAAAATTAGAGTGGCTAACAGCCAGGTCAGGTTAGATTAATTAGAACTTTTATATCTAACTGCCAGATTATAATTAGATTAAGAAAATCTTTATATCTGATTATAATATAGCTAAAAACTAGATAATTAATTATTTTAATTATTTTTAATATTAAGACTTATTTATTATATTTTTTTAAGCTCTAGTATAATTAAGATATATTTAAATTAAATAATTATTAATCTGACTATTTTTATTATTATTTAAAAATATATAAAAAGAAGCTTTTTAAATTAAAAAAATATAATTAAAAAAGAAATCAGTATCTTTTTTATTATTATTTATTAAAAATAATAAGAATATTCTAGTTATATTAATAAAATTCAGTGTTTTATAAAATTATTATTCTTATAATAAAAAATATATATAAAAATATATAATTATTATTTTATTTTAGCTATATATTTTAATTATATTATATAAAATACTAGAAAAATTATATATTAATTCTTAATTAAAATATTAAGAATAAATATATAATTTCTATTTTATTATTTCTTCTAAATTAGATTATTCTTAGATTTATAAATAAGATATAGCTCAAAGAGCTATTAATAAAATTAAAAATAAATAAATAATTAAGAAAATTATAAATAGTCAGATTATTAGAATAAAGCAGATTAAATAGATTAAATAAATTAAATAAATTAAATAGATTAAATAAATAAAATAAATAAATAAAATAAATAAAATATCCTAGATCTATATTATAGTATTATAACTTTTATAAAAGATTTTTATAAAATCTTATAAAAATAATAATTTTATTAATTTTTTGAAATAGCTATATATTATAAATATCTTATTTAATTTAATAACTAATATTATTATATAATATTTTATTTAAAATATTATATAATAATATTATTTTATTAAAATTATCTAATAAAAAATATATTCTATTCTTATAACTAAATATTATATTATATAAAAAATTAATAAAATAATATAATATAATCTATTATAAGATTAAATAATATTTTGATTTAGAGATTTTTTATATTATTTACAGAGAGAAAAAAATAAGATTTTTATTAATATATTAGATTTAATAAATTAAATCTAATAATATTTATAAAATATATCTTATAATTAAAAATTATAAATAATAATCAGATAAAGATTTTAAAATATATAAAATCTATATAACTATTATAAAATTAATAAATCTAAAAATCTTTATTATATTAATTATAAAGTTTAAGTAATATTTATATAATATTAATATTATAATTATTTTTTTTAATATTAAATTATATAAGCTACTTTATATTTAACTTCTAGAAGATTTTAAAAAATTAGATTATTATAAATTATTTCTTAAAATTATTTATAACTTAAAATAATTATTTAGAAAATAATATATATTATTTTATAATCTTTTTATCTTATAAAAATCTATATATATATATAAATTATATTATATTTGTTTATAATAATATTTATATTTTTATTTATATTAATAATATCTTGCTATTATTATCTAATCTTAATTATATTAAAAAAATTAAAAATATAATTAGTAAGATATTTAAATATATTAATAATAATTATATAAAATAATGTCTTAATATAAATCTTATTTATTATACTAAAAATATTATAGTCTTATAAAAATATTATATTTTTAATATTTTAAAATAATTTAATCTTAAGAATTATAAGTCTTTTTTAATTTTATATAATCTTAAGATTATTTTAATTATTAAGAATCCTAAAGATCTTGCTATAATTAATAAAATTAAAATATATTAAAAATAGTTTAGATACTTAATTTAATTAATTATTAAAATATATTCTAATATAATCTATATAATAAATAGAATTGCTTATTATATTATTAATTTATTTAAGATTTATTTTACTATTATTATTTAAATCTATTATTATTTAAAAAAATTACTAGATTTTATTTGCTTTTTATATTTAATAATCTAGATCTTCTTATATATTATAATACTAATTAAATAGATTCTTATATTAATAAATCAGCTTTAATAAATAGCTATATTTTTATTCTTATTAAAAAATCTATTTTATAATATTTTAAGAAATAATTTATTATTATATTTTTTTATTATAATTAAATATATTATTCAGGTGCTGTCTGTTTAGAAAATACTTTAATTTTAATTATTATTTAATAAACTTTATCTTCAGCAGAATAATATAATATAAATTATAATATCTTATTTAATTCTTATTTAGACTAATAATTAGAGTATTATTATATTATTATATAATCTAGAATATTATATTTATATTAAATATATTTAGATTAAATATTACTTTATCAGATAAATTATTACTACTGATAATATTAATTTTATTTATATTTTAATTAAAAAATAAATAATAAATAAATTAATTAAATTATTTATATTTATAATATTTATTTATTTTATAAAAATACTAAGAATAAGAATTTATATATAAAAAAAATATTAGAAATAGTTTTATTTTTTTATATTATTTATAGAATTTCAAGCCAGAAAGATATTAGACTATATTATATAATATTATATTATTAGTTATATAATTTAATATTCTGCTAATATCTTAAGTAGACAGCTGCCCCTAGCTAGTTAAATCTATCAACCTTTTGCTCCCTTATATTCTTTGTACAATAATCTAGTAAATTTTTAAAACAGATTTATTAATAGTTATTAAATAAAAATTATTAAATATTTAAAATATTAATATTATAATATTAAGAAATATTTATTTTATTTATTATTAGTATTTCATATTTATATTTTAGATTATATATAAATAAAATATTTAAAAATCTTTATATTTTTAAGAATTCTTTTTATTAATTATAAGCCTGATTTTATTAATTTATTAAATTATTTTAAGTTCTATATTCTAAAAGATTTATATTAGCTTAATATTTTATATAAATTATTTAATTTTTTTTTATTTATATATCTAATTTATAATTTATTTCTGCGAATATTACTGATTAATATATTTTTAATAATTAATCTTAAATTATTAAAATATTTTAATTATAAAGCTGAAGCTAGTAATAAGAAAATTAATTCTAGATTTTAATATTAGAATAAAAAAGTTTAAGATTATTAAATTAATTAAAAGAAATATTTAATATTAATTTTATTTAATATAATAATAATTAAAATTATAATTTATTTAATAAAATATTAAATTTTATAATAAAATCTCTAGAGAGATTCTGAATAAATTTATTATATTAAATATTAAATAATAAAATATTAATATAAAAATTAGAATAATAATCTAGATAAGACTTGATAAAAATATAATCTTAATTATTAAAAGTTTTAAATATATGAAAAAGATATAATAATATTTATAGAAGATTTATATAAAAGTTTTTAAGATTTTAAAATTATAGTAACTACTGAAGTTAGCTAATTAAAAAAAAAATTAATTATATTAAAAAGAAGAAATTTCTTAAAATTAAAAATTTATATCAATAATTAGTTAATATTTATAAAGTAAAATACTAATTCTTAGTAATTTATTAGTTATATAATATCTTAATAGTTTATTAAATAAATATATTAATTTTAAAAATATATGAATCAGTTTAAATATTCTTCTAATTCTGAATTATTTTATAAATTATATAGATAATTATAATAATCTAATAAAAAATATTAGTAAAAAGAAAAGATTTAGAGTATTTAATTTTTAAAAAAAGAATATAATCTATTTTAATTATAAAAAGAAATTATATAATAAATAATTACTATTAAAACAAAAGATTTATATTTTAATAGCTTAGAATATAAGGTTAAGAAAAATATTTTATTAAGAAATAATTTATTAAATATAAGAGATAATTTGCTGATTATTAATTTAAAGAAGAATTAGATTAAAATTATAATAATAAGAATACTAACAGAGTAACTGCTTAATTCTTTAAAATAATATATTAATATATAAAATAAATTAATATCTCTTTTAATAATTATAATATTAAAATAAAATTAATAAAGAATATTAATATAGAGTTTAATAATTCTAACTAATTTAATTAATAATATCTTAATAATAAAATAATCTATTATATAATAAGACAAAGAGAATTATTTATTTTATTAAATTTTATACAAAAAAGGATTCTTATAATAATCAGTAATTATAAATTATTAATTAAAAATTATAAAATAATTAAATTTAAGTTTTTAAATAATTTTATAATAAAATTAAAAAATATTATGTATATTTTAGATCTAATAATTTAATCCTCTTTTTTAAAAAATATTTTATATTAATAAATAAAAATTATAAAGATTTTAGCATAACTATCAGATTCTGAAAAATAATAAAATAATTATAAAAAATTAAAAATTAAAAAGAATAATATATTTCAATATAATAAAATATTTAATAATCTAAATTATAAATCTATAGAAGATTAAGTATTATATATATTTAATAATCTTTTAAAATATAATTAAAATAAAGAAGCAGAGCTTGATATATTAATATCTTAGATATTTTAAAAAATAATATTTTAATAAATATATAATTTATTCAGATATAGAGAATCTATAGCTTAAAAAAAGATTACTTATATAAAAATAAATATAAAATCTATATTTATATAAAATAAATTAAGAAACAGAGTTATATTTTTATTCTTTATATTATTTAATCTTTTAAAACTATTTATATAAACTTTTAGAACCTAAATTATAAAGAAGTAAAAAAAATATTTTTTTAATTAATAATTATAGCTATTATTTATAAATATATATTATAAAATCTTAAAAATCTAAAAATATTCAGAAATAATAAAATACTTAATTTTAATATATAAAATACTAAGCAGAAAAGATATTTATAATAATTTAAATTAATAATATAAAAAGATTTATTACTTTAATTCTCTAAGATTAATTTAAAAATATTAAGTTTAAATTTAATAAAAGAGAGATATTAGTCTAAAACAATATTACTAAATAATTTAATTAGATTATTTTAAAAATTATATATATTCTATTAATTAAATTAAAGATTAATTAAATATATTAAAAATAAATTATAAATATAATTAATTATGTAAGAAATTATATAATTATTATGAAGAATTTAAAGAGAATTTATAAAAAATTAAAAATTTTATTTAAATTCTGATTTAATTATTTATTTAATATTAAATATTTATAAACTTAAAAATATAGAGTATTATATTATTATAAAAATATAAATAAACTAAAAAACTATATATTTAAAGAAATATTTCTAAGATATAAAAAGAATAATAAATAGTATATTATTATATAAAAAAATAATAATATAATAATATTTATTATAAATCCTAAATTTTATAGAAAAAAGTTAAAATATTATTTAAATATTAATTGCATATTTTATAATTTATTTAAATAATAATAATTATTTTACATTTTATTAAATAATCTTATTTCTCTGAATAGCTTTTAATTTATAAACTTAGACTTAAAATCTATTATAAATTTTTAATTGATAATTATAGACTTATATATAAGTTTCTTAAAAAAAATAATTAATTTAATAATTAATTTAATTAATTTTCTATTTTTACAATAATTAGCTGCTACCACTGATAAGAATAATTTTATTATTAATAATATAATTAATAAAAACAGTCTTACTGTTTTAAATAATAATATTAAGAATAAAAAAAATTATAATTCTTAAAAATAAAGTTTTTTTAAAAAAAATTAAAGATTAAATTATCTTAATCTAAATATAATAGATATTTATAATAATTATTTAATAGACTCTTGAAAAATTAATAATCTAAAAAAATAAATAAAGAATTGAGAAGAAATATTAAATATTCTACTATAAAAAAGATATAAATAATTATTTAATATAATATATTAAAATTTCTTCTATTCTTATCTTTAAATTTTAGAAAGAAGATTATAAATATAAAATAGCTAGAAAAATCTTATAAAATTAAATATTTAAATATTTATATTATATAATAAAGTAATTAATAATTAGATTTAAATAAATTAAAATTATATAAAAAGAACTTATTATATTAATTAGTTTTAAAATTTAAAAAGGTATCTTAAGAAAAAAAGCAGAAGAAATTATCTTTTTTATATATTAAATCTTTAATATTAGGACTAGTATTAATAAAAGAATTAATTAATTTAAAATAAGATTAATAATTAAAGAAAATAAGTAATTAAACAATAATTTTAATAAAAATTTTATTTTAATATTTTATTTAAATAATCTCAGGATTATTATAATAATACTAGTAAAATTAAAATATAAAATCTTTTTTTTAAATAGATTAAATATCTTTATTAATTCAGAGCTAGATAAGTCTAATTATATAAAAATAATTTAAAGTTTTTAAGAATTTAATTATAAAATAATTAAATATATAATACTAGAATTAAAAATCTTGTTATATAAACTTAAATAATTAGCTAATCTAAATAATTATAAAATAATTAATTTTTTTAAAAATATTAGATTTAAACTGATTACTACTAATCTTAATATCTTTATTAATATATAAAAAATAATTATTATTTTATATATTAATAATATTCTTAATTTTAATTATAAAAAAGCAGAAATCTATATTATTAAAAAAATTAAAAAGGTTTTATTTAATAATTAATTTTAATTTAATTTAAAAGCTTGTAGATATTAGATTTATCTAAAAAAATTAATTGATTAAAATAAATTAAAAAATCTATATCAAATAGAATCTTAATAAATTTAAAATAATAAATTATAAGTTAATTAATATATTAATAAAATTAAATATTTAATTTTATATTAATAATTTATAGCTAAGCAAGAAGAATTATAAAATATTTAAAATAATAATTAAAAAGTAATATTTTTAATATATAAAATATAATTAGATATTATATTTTTAATTAATTAATTATCTTCATATTTAATTAATTTAAATCATATTTATTTATCTTCTATAAAGTATATCTTAAGATATTTTGAAATTATAAAACATTATAGAATAATATTCTTTATTAAAAAAAATAAAAATATAATCTTTATTATATATATTAATTTAATATATATTAATATAGAATTAAAAAGATTAATTAATAAATATATAATAATAATTAATAATTTATCTATTTATTAAATTAATAAAAAATAAAATATTATTACTTAGAGCTTTACTAAAGCAGAGTATATTATTATTATTTAAATAATTAAATAAATAATCTAATATAGATATTTCTTATATATAATTAAAAAGAATATTATATATTAAGATATCTTTATTATATTATATAAAAATAGTTAAAAAATTATTAAGATTATAAAAGATTTAATAAATTATTAATAAATAAAAAGATTCAGATTATTTATTTATAGAGAATATAATAATAAATAAATTAATTAAAATAAATATATAAATTAATTAGATATATCTTATTAAAGATTTAAAACTTAATTAAATAAATAAGAAAAATAGCTTTAATATACTAATATATTTAAATTATTTAAAATATTTAATATAGCTTTACTTTATACTTATTTTAATTATTTTAATTTAAAAGATTAATTATATTTTAAATAAAACCAAATAATATTATATAATTATATTTATAAATAGAAGATTATTCTACTTTTAATTTATTAAAAATAAAATATAATTTTTTTATCTCCGGCTGAGTAAGTATATAATTTAAAAAATTCTTAAAAAAATTTATTAGTAATTATTAGATAAAAATTATTAAATATTTAGAATATTAATATTATAATATTGAAAAGTACTTATTCTATTTATTATTAGTATTCTATATCTATGCCTTAGACTGTGTATAAGTAAAGTGTTCAGAAGCTCCTACACCCCTGATGATCCACTTTAATTATTAACCTATCCTGGCTGTTAATTACTCTATTTATAATCAGAAAAGCTAATTTAATTTATAATTTTTAATTAAATTAATAATTAATAATTATATCAATATATTATATACCTACTGGATTCTTATTATTTTTTTCTAAATTATAACTATAAATTAAATCTAATATATTGGAAATTATTTAAAATATAGATTTAAATACTACTTTATCAAGCTGTATCTAATAAAAAATATATTTATATATAAAATATATAATACTCTAGACTGGGCCCAAAGTACTATTATTTATATATAATAAAATATAAAAAACAAATTATTAAACCTTGTTATATTATTTTTATATATTAAAAGAAAACTTAAATATAATTAAATTTATAGAATATTTTAATAAATTATTAAAATAAAAAGCTAGACTAAAAGAATATAAAATATATAGTTTTAGAAAATATAAGATTATATATTATATAACTTAATACTTTTAAAAAATGTATTCTGTTTTTTATATTAATCTGCTTCGGCTGATAACTAATAATATAAAATTATTATTATAAATATAAGATATACCGCCGCTATTTATAATAATAAATAATAAAGAAAAGTTTAAAGTTAAAGAAATTCTTAATAAATAATATATAATACAAAATCAGAAACACTAACTATAATATTTAGTTAAATAAATTAATTATATAGAATTAACTAGAAATTAGTCTTAGTACTTAATAGTATAAGAATTATTATAAGAAAGTAATTGTAATCTTAATTAAATTTTAATTAATTATTCTCTAGTCTATATAGATCTTAAAAAAAGAAATAAGTATAAAAACAAATAAATAATAATAATAATTATAATAATCTCATATAAGTACTTTATATATTTTATATAATATTAATAATTTAATCGAATTATATCTCTGGAACTGATTATATAAATAATATAAAAATAGTTTTATTTATTAGAGAATTATTATATTTACTAAATAAAAAATACTAAAGAAAGAGCTATAATAAATATAATAGATTCTGTCTATATATGTATTATTTACTAATCAATTATAACATTATCTAAGAGAAGAGCTAAAGTATAAAATTACTATTTTAAAATTTCAATAGTTATTTATATAAATAAAAACCGCAGAAAAAATAAAAAAAAGATTTTTAATATAAAATTAGCATTCTGATATAAAGCCTGGCTTTGGATATTAATTAATATTTAATATTCTATATATTATATACTAAACTAGCGCTAGCTTATTATATATATATCTAAAAGAACTTTATATAAACATATAAAATAGCTCTCTAGCTATTTCTTCTTGTTCAAAGACATGTTTTAATTAGTATAATCTATCCGTCCCGTAACACTAATTATAGTTAAAGACAGAAATATTAAAAATCTAGATTAATTATTAAAGATAATCTAAATATACCTATATTCTCTATTTTTTTCTTTTCTATCTGTATTCTTAATACTAAATTTATATATTAATATTAACAATATAATTACTATAAGCCATATCAGTTATAATTATAATGAATATAATAGATATTTTTATATTTTATTTTCTGACTATAAAAAGTCTATTTTATATAATATTATAATTACTATAAATTATCTGACAGAATATCTTAATATAATTAAAAGAAATAACTGCAGAGGATCTAATTCTTCTGAATCCAATAATTAGAAAGGATATCAAGGATATTATAATTATTATAATAATAACTCTTCTAATAACATTAATAGTTTTGTTAATAGTAATAATTAAATTATTTATTAATAAGCCTAATCTAGATTATAAAATTATTTTTTATAATTAAAAAAGATTAGTTTTCTGTAGTCTATATTATAATGAAATATTATTATAAGATATATTAATAAAAAGATATTTTATAAAAATATAAATATATTTATTAATTAGATTTATAACATTATTACTTATTATAATAAGAATATTATTAAAAACTTTATATTTATATTTTTAAATACTACTTAGTTCTAATATATCTTCAAATGAATTATATATAAAAGAATTATTATAGAAATCTATTCTTAAGAATAGCTAGATTTCTGAATTGTATTATTATTTTAAGCTAAATTCATATAATACTCTTAATTAGCTTAATTTCTTTTTACTTAAATAATATTATTACTAATAGACCTGTCTAAATATATATATAAAATATTATTTATTACTATAATATTATATATATAAACAATATATTTAATTAAATTAAAATAACATAAAACAGACTAGAACCGAATTTTTATTATATTATTTTTTAATTATAATAAAATATATTACTTAGTAAATTTCTTGAAATTCTTAAGAATCAAACCTTTTTAAAAAAATCTTATTTTTAAATATTATAAATTATTTTTTTTATAATAATAATAACAATAATTATTTTATCTTTAATAGATTTTATAAATCTTAATTCTAAAAATTGTAATAGTTTACTGATAGACTTTATTAAAATAATATTAATAATTATAACTGCAGCTATAAGTATCAGGATTATTAGTAATAAAATTATAGTAATTAATATATGAATTATTGTAATTAATTTTTATTAATTAGTTATTTATAAAATATTCATCTAGACTCAGTTATTTTTTAAGATTATTCTAATTAAGATTAGAATTATAATAATAACTAGGATTAAAATAATTATAAAAATTATTAAAATAATAAAGATTACTTGATTAATAATAATAATATTTTAATATTTTAATTAATATAGAATTAGTAAAATAATTATAATAATTATAAGCAAAATAATCATATTAATTATAAATAAAATAATTATTATTAAATAATTCTTATTTTGGATTTTATTATTCTATATAATAATACCAATTTAATAAATATTATAAATAATATAGATATTACTAGTAGTATTTAAGATTATTAAGATTATTAAAATTATTAGAAGTCTATTATTATTTACTTATAATGATAATAAAATTTCTTATAATAAGTTTATTAATTATAATCAAGGTAATTATTAAAATTAGAAAAATTATAATAATTTAGATAACTATAATAATTATACTAATATATATATAATAGATATTCAACTGTTGAAGACTATTTCATCTTATAATAATTATAATATAACATTTTTATTAAATAATAAATTTTATATTTATTTATTAATTTATTAAGATATATTTTTATAACTTGTATTTTTGTTATTCATAATTATTAATAATATAATTAAATCTAGCTGTTTTATATTTAATAAAATATTAGATAATAATATCATACTCTATATCTAATATTTAGTTCTTATTAAGTTTAATTTTAAAACTATAATTTATTATATAATTATTTATCTTAATATTAATCATAATATAATCTTAATAAAAGCTTTAATATTTATTTTAATTTCTAATATTCAGATATAAAATTCCAGAGTTAGTCTGAATATTTTTAAGATTAGTTTTAATTATAAAATAATTATATTTATTATTTTTAATATTTATCTTCTGTAAATAATTAATTCTAAAATAGATTTAAAATCAATATTTATATTTTTGATTGTAAAAATATATATATTTAAAGATTTAAGTTATTAATATGAATTCTTAATTAATATAGATATTAATAATTATAAAGATATAATTATTACTAACAAAAATTAAATTTTATTAATCAAGTTATTGAAGAATTTTCTATTTTCTATTTCTATATTAATTAAATTTAATTATTGTAAGAATATATGTTCAGATAGTATAAAGAAAATATATCTATTATAAAGTTAAGATAATATTTATATTATTTAAAATATTATTACTAGTCTTCTATCTAGTTTTTCTTATAAATAGATATATTTATAAAAATTCTATAAATTATATATTATATTAATATAATTACTTTATAAGAGACTGTCTCTGTAGTATAAATATTTCTTATAATATATTATATTATAAGAATTATAAGAACTATAAGAATTACTATTTTTATAATTATCTTTCTTTTTAAAATCTTAACTCTGAAGATTATTATTTATATAAAATTAGATATTATTAAAATCTTTATTATAAAATCTTTTTCACAAGAAAACTAGTTAGAAGAAAAATAATTTTTTTTTATAATATTTATTTTATATAAATCTATTGCGGCTATTCTATATAGTTATAATTATATTATTATTTATTATATTTAAAGTTTCTGTGATTATAACTAAATAATAAAGATTATAAATAATAAATATAATAAGTATTTCTATAATTATAATTAAATAATAATTATAATATAATATTCTTAATTTAGATATAAATCAGAGCTCAGCACTTAAAACTCAGGGCTTTAAAAAAGAATATTTTATATATATATATATATAAATTTTTTTTAATTCTTTTTATTTTTTAATCTTTTCTCTTTTTAATCTTTATAATCTCTTCTCTTAATTACTATTATTATTATAAATAAATACTTATTTAAAGAATCCTCGCGGTTATTTATAATCATAATTATCTATGTTCTTGCGGCTGTTTATACTTTTATAGCTGTTTTATATTCTTATAGTTATTTTATATTCTTATAGTTATTTTATACACTTATAGTCTAAAATATTTATATTAGATTATAAGATATAATACTTTATAATTTTATATTAATTTATAGATATTTATTACTTCGCAAGTTTATGATATATAATTTAATTTAAGAATTATAATTAACTATCTTAGTACTTCTTTTTTTATATTATATATTTATTATTATTATTTTTATAAAAGAATTACTATATTTATTATTAGACTCTTATTTTTTTTTCTATTTCTTTTTTATAAATCTCTGTAGTAAGTAATTTCTTAGAAAGATTTATTTTATATCTTATAATTAATATAAAACTAAATTAGTCTATTTCTGTGATTATTATTAGTATTATTAATATTATTATCTCTGCCGCTGCTGCTACTGCTGCTGTTTTTATTATTATTATTATTATTATTATTATTATTAATAATACTATTATTATTTCTACTGTAATTTTTTTTTCTCTTTTTTTATAATAAATATATATTTTCTTTGCGGAGTATAAAAAATTAATTTATATATAATTTATTATTTTATTAATTAAGATTTCCAGAATAATCTAATCTTCTGCACTTTTATTTTTTTTATATCTTTTTTATAATTTATTATTATAATAATATTATTATTTTAAATAATATTTACTATCTTTATAATCTGTGAATTATAGATAAATAAACTATTTCTTTTAAAAAAAATATATTTAGATTTGTTTAAGATTAATTTACTTTATAAAATATTAAAATTATAAATTAGATTTTAATTTAATTTATAAATTTATCTATAGTAAATTAATTTATTAATATTTTTATAAATATATTAATAATTCTGTTAGATTTTTTTAAATAGAAATATAATCTTTATCTGTTTAAAAAAATATTAAATTATATAATTAATAATAAAATTTATTTTTTTATTAGATTTAATAATTATTATTAGCTAAAAATCCAGGCCCAGCTGTGTAAGATTATTGTTATAATTAAAATTAATTAATTCTTTTTTTAATTAAATATATAATATATATTATAATCTTTTAGAGTTAAGAATATTTATAATATATATTAGTAATAATTATAAACAGAGATATAATAATTATATTTAGAATAAATATAAAATTTATTTTTTATAAATTAAGTAATTAATTTATCTATTTTTATTTCTATAAGTATTTGTTATATTTTATATTTTTAATTATAATTAAATAAAGATTCTTATAAATAATTTATTTATTATCTTATTATTTTATCTTTTTTTTTATTTTTTAAATAAAGACTATACTCGCGGACAAACTTCTTCTAAAATTATAAATAATATAAATTTATAATTAATTCTTAGATATTATTCTTACTAAAATAATTCTTTTATTTAATTAAGATTTTTAAAAATTTATTTTAATTTTATAAAATTAATAGAATCTCTGAGTAATATTTATAATTATTTTTTTTATAAAAAATATTTTTATAAATTTATTTTATTTATTTTATAATATTTATAAAATAGTAATATATAAAATATATTATATATTTATAATCTTATAAATAACTTTAGTCTAGAAACTTATAAGTTTATTTATTTAATAATATAATAAAATCTTTTATTTTATAAATTTAGTTTATTACTAGTCTATCTTTGCAGAAGATATTTTATAGATAATTAAATTATCTTTTTTAATATAAAGTTTTTTATTTATTTTTTATAATTATAAAACTATTTTTATTTCTTATAAATAAAAATTAGATTTTTTTTATTTAAATATAAATTTTTTAAGTATATTTAATTTATTCAGAGATTTTAATATCTGCTTTTTTCTTTTTATAAGAGTTTATTTTAATTATTTATAATTATTTTATTATAATAATATAAAGAAGTAATTTCTTTATAAAAACTTATTAAATATTATTATATATAAACTTTATAATAGATAATAGATTTATTTAATTATTTTATTTAAAATTAATATAATTTTATAAATACTGTCTATGAATATTATTTAATTTTTTAATTTAATTATTAATTTATAAATAAGAAGCTATACTTAGTTTTTTCTTTTTTATAAATATATAAATAAAATTAGATCAGAAATGTTTTATAAAAATATTATTTTAATTTATAATAATTTTTGTGGATATATTATATAAACAGAAAATTCTTTTTATAAAGATTCTTATAAATTTTTTTTTATTAATTTCTTTTTATTATTTTTTTTATAAGATAAAATAAATTATTTTATTATAGTAATTTATTATTATTAGAATATTATTAAAGATCTTTTATAAGCTTTTAATAATATTAATACTTATAGATAAATTAGTAATAAAGTTTATTATTATCTTTTTTTAAAACTTTATAAATATAGATAAAGATTTCAGTAGTTTTTATTATTTTTTATAAATTATTTTATGATTTTAATATACTCTGTAGACTTAATATTATCTATTTATAAAATTATTTATTTTTAATTATTAAATTTATTATATAGCTTTTTAAATATTTAAAATATAAAAATATATTTATTTAGAATATATAATTATTCTGTTTTTTATAAAAGATTTTTATAATCCTTTTATTATAAAATCTTATCTACTTTTTCTTTTTTTATAATTTCATATTTTTTAAATCTTTTAGCTTTTTATAGACTCTTTATATTTATTAATTTTTTATTAATATTATAAATACTGCAGCTAGTAGCTCTGCAGAAGAATTTTTATAATATAATTCTTTTATAATAATAATACTATCTGCTATCTTTTTTTTTATAGTTTTTATTTATTTAATATATATTTATAAATAAGAATCTATTTAATATTTATAAATAAAGCTTATATTTCTATATTCTTTAAATTTTATAGTTTAAGTAAATTAAATAATTATTATAAATTAATTTATCTAATTTCTTATAATTTTTAACTGCTATTTTTTTTATAATCTAGATATTATAAAAATATATCTGCAGGATTCTATATATTCAGATAATAAATAAAATAAAATTAAAATATTATAAATTATTATATTTATTATATCTATCTTCGCGATAGCTCTGGGCTTATTATAAAATATTTAAGATTTTATAATTAATAAATATTTTAATTATAAGATTTATTCTGTCTTGTTAATAATATTGTTTTTTAAATAATCTTATTATTATAAGTAATTTTATTATTATAAATAATTTTGAATTATAAATAATTTTGAGTTATAAATTTTATAATTTCTTTTTATTATAATTATTTTTTGTAAATAAAATATAATTAAAATTTATTAATTATTTATATTTTTTTATAATAATATATTATAAATTATAAAATTAGATATATTTATTTTAATATATACTTATTTCTTTTTTTTAAAATAAATAATTATAATATTTTTCATATATATTATTTTTAGCTACTTAAAACTTTTATAAATATTAACTATAAAAAATTTTAGATTAAAATTTCTTTTTATAAACTTTTTTAATAAAAGCTATAAGTGTAAGGATAGTAATCCTTATAATCCTTATAATATAATATATTGCGAGGAATGCCCACACTGCGGAGACAGTCCCTCGCGAAATAATTATACTAGTAATATATAACTCACAGAATTCTCGCGGATATATTTATTTATAAGAGAAGCTAGATAGAAGACTAGTAATAATATTTTAAGTAATATAAATATTATTTTAACTTTATAATAAATATATTTTTTTTATATTATTTTAATATATATTCTTATAATCTTATTACTAAAAACCCGCGAGATAATTTATTAAAACTATATTTATATAAAATATTAGATATTATACTTGCAAGAATTCTCTTAATCTTCTAAAGATTAATTATAAAGTTATTATATAAAAAATAATTAAAATAAATATAATTCTATTATTCTCTAAGAATCTTTATAAATAATTAAATATATTTTAATAAATTATAGAACTAGAGCAGAGACTTAAAATTTTTATAAATAATAAAAAAATTTATAAATTTTTAAATAATTCTAATATTTTATTTATAAAATTAAAAAAGACTAATATATATATATATATTTTATAAAATAGTAAATACTATAGTACTTATAATTATACTATTTTTTAATTATTTATTATTTAGTAGAAATCTATCGCGGAGATTAATAATTAAAATAAAAATTAATAAATATAAATTATAATAATCTATCTAAATTATATATTTAATAATTTATAGAAAGATAAAGCTATAAAGTTTTTTTAAAAAAATAATTAAATAAATTTTTATAAATTTCTTAAGATATAGCTAGATAATCTAAAAAATTATAAATAAAAAATATAATTATAAATTCTAATAGTAATTCTCTATAAAATAAAAAAGTTTTATATATTTATAATATTAAAAAAAGATAAAAATAAAACTAGATTATAAAATATAAAAATTAAATACTATATAATTATATTTATTTTTTAAATTATTTTTATAAAATATAAAATAAAAGATCTATAAATAGCTGGATTTTTTTATTATTAAATAAGATCTAGTTATATTATTTATAAAATTAAGATTAAATATTAACTAATAAAATAAGAAGACTGATTATTTATAAAAAAGAAAATCATTATTATTTATAAATTAAATAAAATAATCTAATAATTAGAATTATTATAAGAGATTTCTATAAAAAGATATTTTATAATTAAATATATTAAAAATATTTATTCTATAAGATTCTATATTAATACCCGCAGGAATAATAAAATATTTTAATTATAAAAAATAAAATTATATTATAAAGAATTATTATTAATATAAGAATAAAAATTTTAAAAAATAACTTATAATCTGAATAGATTATAATAAATTAATAAATATATTTTTTATAAAATATTTTATTTTAAGATTATAAGAGTAATTATTTATATAAAATAAGATTAATTTATTTAAGAAGATTAATATCTTAATTAATATAAATATAAAAATAAATCTAATATCTATAATAATAATAAAGATTATAAAATAATTAATAATATTTATAAAGATTTTTATAAGACTACTAGATAATAATAATATTTAATTTAGAAAAATTATAATATTTAAGATTAATCTTATAGATATAGAAAATAACTATAAGATTTATAAAAAAATTATTATTATAATATCTAATATAAAGAAAATTATATTAGATATATTATAAATTTAAATAAAGATCTCTATTCTAAAATTTAATTAATATTATTCAAGATTTTATAAGAAATAATAAGTTAAGATATAATATATTATTATAACAGAGTTTTTTATAGAAGAATTAAAGATTAAATAATTATAAATTATAATAATTAAATCTATTTATAAAGAGATAGATTTAAAAGTATTTTTAAAATAGCTTTATAAATTTAAAATAATATTTATAAAAAATAAAATAATAAACTATTTATTCTTATAATTAAATATTAATCTAAAGATTAATTTAAAAAAAAATTATAAATTAAAAATAAATTTAATTTATAAAATATTATCTGTGAAACAGAAAATACTCTGAAAATATTTATAAGAATATTTTATATATAAATAGATTTAATATTTAAAATTATTTATTAAAATATTAGTTTTTTTTATAAAAAAGAAGAATAGAAGCTTATAAATATATATTAATTATTATAAGCTAAATAAATAGATTATTAAGAATAAATATTTATTATTATAAATTAATAGCTATATTAATCAGCTTGTAGGAGTATTATAATTTATATAATTTAATTTTTATAAAATTTATTATAGAATAAGAATTATAGTAGATTATAAATAAAAAATAGTTTTTTAAATAAAATATAACTTATTTAAGTATTTAATTATATTATTTAGATTAATTAATATATTCGCAGGATTTTAAGATTTTATAAATTTTTTATTTATAAAGTATTTAAATAATTTTATAATTATTTATTTTAATAATATTATAATATATTTATAAGATCTGAAGATATATAAAAAGTAAGTTTATAAAATTATATATATCTTAATTAAGATAGATTTATATATAAAGCTAAGTAAGTATTATTTTATATAAATAAAGATTAATTTTCTCAGATTTATTATTAATTATAAAAATATATAAATAAAATCAGAATAAATTATAATAATTTATAAATAATCAGAGTTATAGACTGTAAAGAATATATTATAATTTATAAAATTTATAAATTAATATTAATAATTTATTTAAGAATACTCGCGAATAATAATTCTACTTATAGATTTTATTAAAAAATTCTATAAAAAAAAAAAACTCTAATATAGAATTTTTTATAGCTGATATTTATAAAAGTTTTAAATAATTAAAAATAATATTTATAAAAAATATTATAATTATTTATTTAAAAAAATAAAAATAAATATATATTAAAATAGATATATCTGATTTTATAATTAATAATATATTATTATAAAGAAATATAGATAATTAGTAAATTTTAATTATATTTTATTTATAAAAAATAATTATAGTAGAAAGAAATTATAAAATTTATAATTAAAAATTATTTATAATAATAAAATTATTTAAAAAATAATATTATTAGCTAGAAAGAATAAATCTTATAGTAAAGATATTTATTAATTATAAAAATCTTAAATATTTTATAATAAGTCTAGAATTATTATAAAAATAAATATAATAAATATAATAATTTATAATATTTTAATTTTATCTTATTTATTATCTGAATATATAGAATTTTATAAATATATTTTTATAATATCTAGATTATAAAGAAAAGATAATAATTTAAAATTATAAAAAATTATATAAATTAATTTTATAATAATTATCTAATCTACTTAGACTATAGAAACTAGAGAATATAAAAATAAAAGCTTTATTTATAAATATTAAATAGATTCTTATTTATAAATATATTTTAAATATATAGAAGATTATAAAAAAAAAGATAATAAATAATATTATTATTATAAAAAAATTATATTATAAAAATTCTTTTATAAAACTGCTAGTCGCAGTATCTATAATATTAATAAAAAATTAATAAATATAAAGAGTCTGTAAAGAACTAAGAGATTCTAAAGATTTTAAATTATAAAAAAAAAAATAATAAATAAACTTTTATAATAAAAAAATTATAAAAATCTTTTATAAGAAGTAAGATAATTATATATCTTAGATAAATATATTCTTAAGTTTTAAATATTTATAAAGCTGTATAATAACTCTGTTGCAGATTATTTTATAAATAAGAAAATATTAATATTAATATTATAATAATTTTAATAATTAAAATAAATAATTTTATAAATAAATATTATCAGGCCTGTAGAATATATTAATATAATAAAATAATATATAAAAATAATAAAAATTATTAAAATCTTTATTTATATTTATATAATTTTAAAAAAAGATAATAATAGACTTTCTTACTAATTTATTTATAAATATTAGTATTATTAAGAGCTTATAAGAGATTTTTAATAATATTTTAATAATAATAAATTAATATAATAAAATAATTTATTTTATTTTTTATAAAAGAATTTTAATAAAAAGAATTTTATAAAAATTTTTATTAAAAAGATTTTTTATTTATATAATATATCCGCGAAGATTATTATAGATTATAATAATATTTTTATAAAGAATTTCTAATTTAATTTTATTTATATATTTATAATAAAGAAAGAACTAAGCATAGCTTATTATTTATAAATTAATAATTAAATTAAAAGATTAAATAATATTCTTAAATAATATTTATAAAATTATATTAATTTTAAATAAAATAATTAAATAGATCTATTATTTATTATAAAGTTTATATATAATAATATCTTATAAGTTTTTATAAGAAAATTATTTTTTTATATTATTATTATAAAATATCCGCGAGTTATTAAGATAGATTCTTATAAAAAAAGAAAAATAGAGATTAAAATTTCTAAATAAATTAAATATATTTAGAAAATCTATATTAGAATAAAAAAAAATCTAATTTTTATTTATAAAAAGTAGAAATAATTTTATAATTATAAAAAATAAATAAAAGATTTTATATTAAAGAAGATAATTTAGCTATTTATAAAATATTTTTTATAAAAATAGATTAATAAAAAACTAGATCTATTAAATAGAGAATTTTATTATATTATTAAATAAATAAATTTATAAATCTATAGACTGAAATTATTTATAAAATTATAAATATATAATATATTCTATATATTATTATTTTATAAATATTATAAAATAAATAAAATAGACTTATAAAAATATTTTTTTATAAAAAAAAATAATTATAAATATTATTTAAAGATTTTATTAATCTTGCAAAGTTAGAATAAATTCTTAAAAATTTTAATTAAATAAATAAATTATTTTAATAAAAATAATATTTAAAAATTAGCTATAAATCTATAATATTTATAACTTTATAAAAAATTTCTTTATAAATATAATCTTTATTTAAAAAATAAACAAAAAATAAAATAATAAAATAATAAAAAAAAATACTTATAAAAATTCTTATCTAATAATAATTTAAAATATAAGATATAATAAATATTTATAAAAATAAAAATAAATAAACTAATTATTCAGTCTATAAAAAATAGATTTTATATCTAATTTAAATATAGTTATTATATTTTTATCTATAATTATTATTAATATATATTAGAAATATTCTTAAGCTTAAGAGATTATAATATATATTATATATTTAATTAAAAAAAAAGAACTAATTAGCTCTAGTTATAAAAAAGTTTTATAAAATTAAATCTGGATTTTTAGCTAATAATAATTATTAAATTTAATAAAAAAAATATATTATATTATTAATTATATAATCTAATATCTTTTTTAATTAGACAGAGATTATAATTTTATTTAAAAAGAAAGATCTAATAAAATTATTAATATATTTATAAAGATATTAATAAATTAATTTATTATAAATAAATTTATAAACTAAGCTAAAGCTTAGTTTATAATCTTAATATTTTATAAAATAAATTAATTTTAAATAAATTTAAATATACTCTCTAAAAAAAAATAATCTATTTATTTATTATCTGCGGGTCGCGGGAATAATAAGAATATTATTTAAAATAATATCTTTATTATAATAATAAATTATAAAAAAAGCGCGGAAAGATAATATTATAAAAGATTAGATTATTTTAAAAATTCTAGTTAATAAAATAATAAATTATATATAAATTAATTTCTTATACTCTGTAAAGAAGATATATATTTATTATAAAAAAAAAATTAAAAAGACTACAGCAGAAGCAGCAGCAGTATTAATAATAATAATAATAATAGAGATAAAGACAGTAACAGCGGCAGTAATAATAATAATAATAATAATAATAATAATAATTATAGAGACAGACTATTTTAATTTTATATTAATTATAAGATATAAAATAAATCTTTCTAAGAAATTACTTATCACAGACACTCGCGGAAAAAGAAAAAAAAAATAAAAAAAAAATAAATAAAATTCTAGTAATAAAAATAATAATTTCTTTATAAAAAAAAATTAATAAATATATAATATAAAAAAAATATTAAAATAATTAATTATAATTTCTAGATTAGATTATATATATCCTAGACTTATAAAGTAATAAGTATCTATAAGTTAATAAAAGATTATAAAATATTATATCTTATAATCTAATATAGATATTTTAGAGTCACAAGAGTATAAAATAAGCTATAAAAATAAAAAATAATTATAAAGATATAAAATAAGCTGTAAAAATTATAAAATAATTATAAAAATATAAAACAGCCGCAAAGATATAAAGTAAGCTACTAAGATTATAAAATAATTATAAAAATATAAAACAGCCGCGAAGATATAAAGCAAGTTATAAAAAATATAAAATAATTATAAAGATATAAAACAGCTATAAGAATATAAATAATTATAAGAATTTTTTAAATAAATACTTATTTATAATAATAATAATAGTTAAGAGAGAGAAAATTATAAAGATTAAAAAGAAAAAAAATCAGAGAATAAAAAAAATTAAGAAAAAAAAAAAAAAAAAATTTAAAAAAAAATATTTTTTTTTAAAATTCTGAGTTCTGAGCTGTAAGCACTGATTTATATTTAAATTAGAAATATTATATTATATTTATTATTTAATTATAATTATAAAAATACTTACAGTATTTATTATCTAGTTATAATTATAAAAATCTAAAATATAATAAATAATAATATAATTATAGCTATATAAAATAGTTATAATAAATTTATATAAAATAAATATTATAAAAAAAAAGAATTATTTTTTTTTAATTAATTTTTTTATAAAAAAGATTTTATAGCAGAGATTTTAATAATATCTAATTTTTTATAAATAATAATCTTAAAAATTAAGATTCTAAAAAAAAGAATAATTATAAGAATAATAATTCTTATAATTCTTATAATATAATATATTATAAAAAATATTTATACTGCGGAGACAGTCTCTTGCAAAGTAATTATATTAATAATATATAATTTATAAAATTTTTATAAATATATCTATTTATAAGAGAAGCTAGATAAAAGACTAGTAATAATACTTTAAGTAATATAAATATTATCTTGACTTTATAATAGATATACTTTCTTTACACTATCTCAACATACACCCTTATAATAAGTAAAATTATTATTTATAAATATTTTTAAATAAATTATTAGTATTAATTTATAAATCTTATAAATTATAATATATCTTTTATATTTTATAATTCTAATTACTTACAAATTATTATAATCTATCTTAATTTTATTTATATATTTTCGCGATTAATAATAAAATTAAGAAAATTAATCTTTATTTATATAAAGTAATATTTACTTTTATTTATATATAGATTTATTTTAATTAAGATTTATATAATTTTATAAATTTACTTTTTATATATTTCTAGATTCTATACATATGTTATAATATTATTAAAATAAATAATTATAAAATTATTTAAGTATTTTATAAATAAAAAGTTTATAAAATTTTAAAATTCTATAAATATATTTATTAGTCTGAATAATATAATTAAATATTTAAATAAATTATATTTTATTTAAAATCTATTATAAATCTTATTCTGTAATAAACTTTACAAAACTTAAATTATATAAATTATAATATATTTATAAACTAATTAATATAATTATTAATTTATAATAATAGATATTTTTTTTATTAATTTATTTATTTAGCTTATAATAATTAATATATATTTACAAGCTCTTATTCTTTTTTTTTAAAGAGAACTAATACTCTGATAAATAATTTTAAGTATTAGATTTATCTATATATAAAATATTCTTATAAATACTTCTAAAGTACTTTCTGTTTTATAAATAATATTTTATAAATTAGTTTTCTTTTTAGCTTATAATTATTTTTTAAATTAATCTTTAGATTAATATTTAATTATAAAAATAGATAGTTTATTATTTTATTTTTTATAAAGATTATTTTAAATTTATAAAACTACTATAAAAATATTTCTAAATTTATTTTTATATAAATAAATCTAATTATTATAATTTATAATTATTTAATTTTTAACTTTTTTGCCAAAATCTTTATTATAGTAATATATTATATTTTAATTTATTATTTTTTATAAAATTTTAAATAGTATTAATTAAACTTTATAATAAAGATCTTTATTTAAATTTATAATATATTTAATATAATTTTCTCTATATTAGATATTATAATAATAATTTCTTTATAAACTTTATAATTATTTTTTATATTTATAAAATCTATTTTAAATATTATAATTTCTTTTAATTAGATATTATTAATTATTCTGCGGTTTTTATTAATATTATAGATATTAGATTTATTTTTATATCTATATTAATTAATATATTAATCTTTTTAAGTAGATTAATCGTATTCTGTATAGATAATAATTCTTATAATTTTAAAATAAAATATATTATAAAAAATATATTTACTAATTCTTTATAATTTATTTAAATTATAAATTATTTCTTAGAATTTTTATTTTTGTATTAATAATAATTTTTTATTATATAACTTTATTTTTTATAATTAAAATATTTTATTATCTCTATAGATATTAATATAAAATCTCGCAGAATAAATATTTCTAATATATTTAATTATAAAATATTTTTTTATAAAAACCTTTTATAGTAATTCTAATTATTAGATTATTTTATTTAATTTATAAATAATAGTAATTTGTTTTATATATAATTAATTTTTTTATTTTATTAGTTGATACTTAATCTTAATTTTATAAATAATATAACTAGATTTTATTTAATAATAAAAAAATTCAGCTGCTTGCAGATTTTTTATTTTATATTTTATAAGAATAATTTAAAAATAAATATAATTATATAATATTTAATTTTTATATTTTATAATCTAGCTTTATTTTATTCTTTTTAATATTATAAATATATAAAGCTTTTTTTTAAAAAAAATTACTCTTAAAATTTATAATTATATTTTTTATTTATAATCTTCTAGATTATTTAGCTATATCTTAAGAAATTTATAAAAATTTATTTAATCATTTTCTTAAAAAAACTTTATAATTTTATTTTTTTATAAATTACTAAGTATATAATTTAGATAGATTATTATAATTTATATTTATTAATTTTTATTTTAATTATTAATCTCTATAGTAAACTTTTATTAAATAATAAATAATTAAAAATAATATAATTATAAGTACTATAATATTTATTATTTTATAAAATATATATATATATATTAGTTCTTTTTAATTTTATAAATAAAATATTAAAATTACTTAAAGATTTATAAACTTATTTATTATTTATAAGAGTTTTAAGTCTCTATTCTAATTCTATAATTTATTAAAGTATATTTAATTATTTATAAAAATTCTTAAAAAATAATAGAATTATATTTATCTTAATTATTTTCTTTATAATAATTTCGCGGTTAATATTTAGAGAATTAAAAGAATCTTTATAAATATAATATCTAATATTTTATATAAATATAATTTTAATAATTTATCTTATAGATTTTAAATAATAAGATTATAAGAATATATATTAAGATAATATAAAAAAATATATCTATTATAAAATTAAAATAATATTTATATTATTTAAAATATTATTACTAGTTTTTTATCTAATCTTTTTTATAAATAAATATATCTATAAGAATTCTATAAATTATATATTATACTAGTATAATTATTTTACAAGAGACTGTCTCCGCAGTATAAGTATTTCTCACAATATACTATATCACAAGGATTATAAGGATTACTTTTCTTACAATTATATAGATTAATTATATAAATTAATTAAGGTACTCTATCTGCAAGATTATATTATTATTCTATTTTAAAATATATATTTATATTAAAATTAAAATTAAAAATAGTTTATTTAATTATAATTTTATTTTTTTATACTTATATTAAAATATGAGCTGATAATAAATTTTAATTTTTTATTAAATTAATATTAAAATTAATAAATTAATTTACTTATAAATTTTGCTTAAAAATATTAAGTCTTTAAATTTAAAGAATTATAATTTATCTTTATTAAATAAAATATAATATAAGACATTATATTTATATAATAAGTTGAAATAATGTTATATCTGCGCTAGCTATTTAAAATATATTATTAATAATTATAAATTTTAGAGATAATACTATATTATTTAATAATATAATTATTTATAAATATAAATGAGAAGCTAATATATTATATATTATTATTAAATTATATCATATTTAAATATTATCTAAAAAAATAAATATTAATATAGTTAATATATCAGAGAATTAACAAATAAAGGTTTCTTTAAAATCTAATTAAAAAATCTTACTTCTTAAGTCTTATATTAATTATTTTAATTTAACTGATTATTAAGTTATTTTTAATAATTTTATTTCTTTGTATTAATAAGATAAAGTATTACATATAATTAATTATGTATTAGTAGTATATTTAGTTTTATTATTAAAAAGATATCTATTGATTTTAACAATATAATAAAATAAAAAAAAACAAGTTATTATTAATTTATATAAAATAAATAGTTTTATTAAATATAATCTATATTTTTTATCTTCTTAGAATAGTAATATTAATATAATTAAAGATTATTAAAGATTATTAATATATTATTGTAATTAATACTTATTAATTCTTTTATTGATAGCTGCGGAAATAAGGTCATTTAAATTATTAAATTATTATTTTTTACTAAGAATAAAAAGTCTTTTATATTAGTATTTTAAATTTATTAACTCTATTCTCTATATTTAATATTAAATAAACTCAAATTTAGAGAAGCTTTATAAGTTTTATTATATTTATATTAATAATTTTATTATTATTTTTCGGAAGATTTATAAGTATATATTATATATCTTAATACTGTATTCAATTAACTTTAAAAAATATAAATTAAGCTTAAGTTCATAAAGATTTTTATTAGTTTTATTTTAGTTTGATTACATAGTTAATATATTAACTTACATAATTTACTTATTTTAAAAATTAAATTTAATATTATTTTACTTTTTAACTTTTTATATATTTTATATATTTTAAAGGCTATTTTAATATAATTAGATAATTTTATTATGATTTTTTTATTTCATGAAAAAATCTAATATATTATAAAATTATAGAATATTATTACTTAAGAATAGTCTCTCTAATTGAGAGTGAATATAAATTAAATATATTAATTTAATATTATTTAAATTAATATAAAAAAATATAATTCATATAATAATTTATAGATTAATTTTTAAGCTATACTCAGCAATAGTTATATTATATATTTTATTTCTTTATTTTAGTTGTATTCTAATATTAATATTAGTTATTATAAATATAAAGATATAATTTGTTATTGAAATAAGAATTATATATATAAAAATATATTAAAGTTATTTTTAACAATTTCTAGATAGTTAATTATATTTCCTTGTAAATAATTCATAATTATAAACTTATAAGGGTGTGTGTTGAGATAGTATAAAGAAAATATATCTATCACAAAGTTAAGATAGTATCTATATTACTTAAAATATTATTATTAGTCTTTTATCTAGCTTTTTTTATAGATAAATATATCTATAAAAATTTTATAAATTATATATTATACTAGTATAATTACTTTATAAAAAATTATCTTTATAGTATAAATATTTTTTATAATATAATATATTATAAAAATTACAAGAATTATTATTTTTATAATTATTCTCTCTCTTAAAATCTTAATTTTTAAGATTATTATTTATAAAAAATTAAATATTATTAAAACTTCTGCTATAAAATATTCTTTATAAAAAAATTAATTAAAAAAAAATAATCTTTTTTCTTTTTTATAATATTTATTTTATATAAATTTATCACGATTATTCTATATAGCTATAATTATATTATTATTTATTATATTTTAAGTCTCTATAGTTATAATTAAATAATAAATATTATAAATATCTTTATAATTATAATTAAATAATAAATATAATATAATATTTTTAATTTAGATATAAATTAAAACTCAGAATTTAAAACTTAGAATTTTAAAAAAAAAATATCTTTCTTAAATTTATTTTTATTTTTTTTTTTTTTAATTTTTTTTATTCTCTAATTTTTTCTCTCTCTAATCTCTGCGGCTTTTTCTTCTTAATTATTATTATTATTATAAATAAATATTTATTTAAAGAATTCTTATAATTATTTATATTCTTATAGCTATTTTATATCTTTATAATTATTTTATACTTTTTATAGCTTATTTTATATCTTTATAGCTGTTTTATATTTTTATAATTATTTTATAATCTTTATAGCTTATTTTATATTTTTATAATTATTTTCTATCTTCACAGCTTATTTTATATTTTTATAACTATTTTATACTCTCGCGGCTCTAAAATATCTATATTAGATTATAAAATATAATATTTTATAATTTTTTATTAATTTATAGATACTTGTTATTTTATAAATCTAAAATATATATAATCTAATCTAAGAATTATAATTAATTATTTTAATATTTTTTTTTTATATTATATATTTATTAATTTTTTTTTCTATAAAAAAATTATTATTTTTATTACTAAATCTTTATTTTTATTTTATTTTATTTTTTTTCTCTTCCCGCGAGTGTCTGTGATAAGTAATTTCTTAGAGAGATTTATTTTATATTTTATAATTAATATAAAATTAAAATAGTCTGCTTTTATAATTATTATTATTATTATTATTATTATTATTATTATTATTATTATTATTATTACTATCTTTATTTTTATTATTATTATTATTATTAATACTGCTGCTGCTTCTATTATAATCTCTTTATTTTTTTATTTTATAATAAATATCTATTTTCTTTGCAGAATATAAAAAATTAATTTATATATAATTTATTATTTTATTAACTAAGACTTTTAAAATAGTCTGATTTTCTATAATATTATTTTTCTATATTTTTCTTATAATTTATTATTATAATAAAGATATTATTTTAAATAATATTCTTACTATTCTTATAATTTATAAATAATAAATAAATAAATTATTCTTTTTTTTAAAAAATATATTTAGATCTATTTAAAATTAATCTATCTTATAAAATATTAGAATTATAAACTAAGCTTTAATTTAATTTATAAATTTATTTATAATAAACTAATTTATTAGTATTTTTATAAATATATTAATAATTTTATTAAATCTTTCTTTCTAAATAGAATTATAATTTTTATTTAATTAAAAATAATATTAAATTATACAACTGATAATATAATTTATTTTTTTTATTAAATTTAATAATTATTATTAGCTAAAAATCTAAATCTAGTTTTATAAAATTTTTCTTATAACTAGAGCTAATTAATTCTTTTTTTTTAATTAAATATATAATATATATTATAATCTCTTAAGCTTAAGAATATTTATAATATATATTAATAATAATCACAGACAGAGATATAATAATTATATTTAGATTAAATATAAAATCTATTTTTTATAGATTAAGTAATTAATCTATTTATTTTTATTTTATAAATATTTATTATATTTTATATTTTAAGCTGCTATTAAATAAAAATTCTTATAAATAATTTTTTTATTATTTTATTATTTTATCTTTTTTTTATTTTTTACATAAAAATTATATTTATAAATAAATTTTTTATAAAATTATAAATAATATAGATTTATAGCTGATTCTTAGATATTATTCTTATTAAAATAATTCTTTTATTTAATTAAAATTTTTAAAAATCTATTCTAACTCTGTAAAATTAATAAGATTTTTAAATAATATTTATAATTATTCTTTTTTATAGAAAAATACTCTTATAAGTTTATTTTATTTATTTATAATATTTATAAAGTAATAATATATAGAATATATTATATATTTATAATTTTATAAATAATTTTAGTCTATAAATTTATAAGTCTATTTATTTAATAAATAATAAAATTCTTTATTTTATAAGTTTAGTTTCTTACTAATCTATTTTTATAAAAAATATTTTATAAATAATTAAATTATTTTTTCTAGTATAAAGCTTTTTATTTATTTTTTATAATTATAAAATTATTTCTGCTTCTTATAAGCAGAAGTTAGATTTTTTTTATTTTAATATAAATTTTCTAAATATATTTAATTTATTTAGAGATTTTAATCTTTATTTTTCTTTTTTTATAAGAGTTTATCTTAATAACTCACGGATATTTTATAATAATAATATAAAAAAATAATTTCTTTATAAAAGTTTATAAATATTATTATATATAAACTTTA